>NC_050462.1:27554811-27855168 GCF_903995425.1 Onychomys torridus | reverse complement strand
TGCCCCTTCGGTAACTGGCTTATTACTTTACCTTTGCCTCATGAGGCTTGAGGCAGAATGCTCAGAGGCTCACCCCATCCCTTTCCTAATCCCTCTGTGGGTGTCTTCTTTATTCCTTGCACACACGTGAAGGAAGCTATGGCCAACCTTTGAAGGTTTGGTATGATCCCCCTCTCTAACACACACACACCAAAGAGAGAGCGCTGAGTGTGAGCAGGTGATAGCTTCTCTTTCTCACCCACCCCCCCATCTCAGCTCCAATGCATCCTCCAGAGACAGAGAGGTCTTCTGAGCAGTTTTCCCATTTTATCACGTACTCTATACCCGTCAATCTTGGCTCAGCTCCTCCCTTGTTCCGTGCTCATCAACTTCTAATTCCACGTGCATTGCCCCTTCTCTAAAAGCTGACTGTCTGTTTGCCCCACAAGTCCGCGATCCCATCGTGAAGACAGAGAAGATCTGTTGTGTTCAGCATTGCTCCTGCCAGTGAGAGGGCCTAGCACATCTTAGCCACTCCACCAGCGTTGGCTGTGTGAATCAACAAATGAACGAGGTGGCCCCTTTGCCCTCTCTCTGCCACGCTTTATTCCCATCCAATAACAAGCAACAGCCAAGCCCTCTGCCAGCTCACAAAAGCCAACTGTTCGGTTCCCAGAAACTTTAGAAGCCAGTTGTTAAACTGTGGCTTAAAATGGGCCATGGCGAGCGCGCTTACACCACAGAGATCTGCAAATGCTACATGTCAAGACATTTTCCCCCAGAGGTGGTTTCCCAGCATACCACTGTCCTTCCCTTCCAGTGTAACTCAGAAATTCAGCTAGCATGACAATAAGCCGGCCACAGAGCTTGCTTAAAACCTCTCACTAAAAGGTGCTTGACATTTTACCACATATTAAATAGAAACTAAGTTATCACTCACCTGTTGGGGCTCAGTCCTTTTCTGGACTCATTTATGATCTAAAACACGTGGCTCTGGCTGGTTTGTAGGCTCACACCGTAAAGGTACTTGCTGCCAATCCTGATGACCTGAGTTTGATCCCTAGGACCCACAAGGTAGAGGAAGAGGACAGACTCCCACAGGTTGTCCTTTGGTCTCCCTGCATGCACTATGGCATGCACCCCACCACCACACACAAAATAAACAAATGTGTACCAGGTTTTTTCTATTAGGCCAGCAACCAGCTCCCAAATCATGACACGGAGACTTCCTAGTTTTGAATGCCCGGCCTAGCTTACGCTCGTTCCTGGCTAGCTCTTTTAACTTAAATTAACCTGTTTCTCTTTATCTCCCTTCTGCATTGGGGCTCATCACCTTTCCTACTTCTGCGTATCTTACTTTCACTGCTTCTCTATGTCTGGCTGGCTATCAGCTGTCTGGCTTCCGGCCCCAGACATCACCTTCATTCTCTCCTTCTCTTCCTTCTCTCATCCCCCTTCTTTTGAGCCTAGAGTCCTCCTCCTATTTATTTTCTCTGCCTGCCAGCCTCGCCTATACCTCTTCTGCCTAACTATTGGCTGATCAGTTTTTTATTAGACCAATCAAGTACCTTAGGCAGGCAAGGTGAAGCAGATGCAAGACATCTTTACATAATTAAATACATCATTAAACAGATGAACATAAACAAATGAACACACCTTTACATAGTTAAAGTAATATTCTGCGGCAGAAACAAATGTAACACACCTTTACATAGTTAAAATAATATTCCACAACAAAAAGGTAATAAAATATTTTAGATAAAACAAAACATGCATCTGGTCTCCTAAAACTCCTGTATCTGTTTTTCAGATCCTTATGTGAAGATTCACCTGATGCAGAATGGCAAGAGGCTGAAGAAGAAGAAGACAACAATTAAGAAGAATACGCTGAACCCCTACTACAATGAGTCCTTCAGCTTTGAAGTTCCTTTCGAACAGATCCAGGTAATGTCAGACATGCATTTGTCCTTCCGTTCAATTTCGGGCCTTCAGATCACATCAGTGGCAAGCATAGTCCCCGCGGGTCATCCGAGCCCATGCCTTCATCAGAACTGCCCCATGCACACTGGATGCCTGAGCGCCGCCAGCCAGGACATAATAAGATACACAGCATGAGATGTGCTGGGCAGCAGCTGGCATGGCGAGCTGCCTTCTGCTGGGCAGAAATAAGGTGGAAATAGAAAACCAACAGAGCTACTGGCTAATGTCAATAAGTTTGTCTGTGGAATCGAAGGCCAAGAGAGAATGAACTTGCCTATTTACTCCCAGGCTACAATGTGCAATCTGCTTCGGGAGAGCAAAAATAACCTGCCCCCAACCTTCTAACATTGGCCCATGGTTGGTATAAAAGCTAGCTCATACACATTTTCACATGATAGAAAATAGTATGTATTTGCTTATTTTCAACAGCTGTTAAATAAGTAAATGTTTCCCTATCCCCAGTGATTGCTCAGCAGTCTGAACCTGTGAGCACTTTGGACCTTCTGGCAAATGCTTGAAACATCAGTTTTCTACCAGAATTTATTTTGCAATATCTGCTCGGTAAAGTTTTTGAGTTCTCAGACCTTATTCCTATGGAAACTAAAACCTCCTGGCATTTTGTTTTTAATTCCACAAAACAATACAAATCAACGTATTGAGATGAAAAACAAAAAACAAAAAACAAAATCTTCTTGTAAACTTACTCCTTTGGGCCACAATCCCATACCTATAAAAATACATTTCACCTATGAATTTCAGAAAGTACAAATATATTGAAAGGGAGGCATATTAAAAAGAAAATAAATTTGTGATTTGGGGTGGCATTTCAGAGGAGAGATATCCTGAGCCTGACATGAATCAAATTGGACTTGGGAATAGTAAGCACCCACTGGCTGCAACCTTCCTTCACCTCCAAATTAGTTTTTTCTTCTTTTTTTTTTTTAAATCTAAGATTGCTGTTTTCCCAGTCTTTGTATTTCCATAAATCAGTGGTTCTCAACCTTCCTAAGGCCATGACCCTTTAATACAGCTCTTCATGTGGTGGTGACCCCCAGCCATAAAATTATTTTCGTCGCTACTTCTTAACTTTAGTTTTGCTACTGTTATGAATCATAATGTAACCATTTGTGTTTTCCAGTGGTCTTAGGTGACCCCTGTGTTTTCCAGTGGTCTTAGGTGACCCCTGTGAAAGGGTTGTTTGACCCCCATAGAGGTCATAACCCAGAGGGTGAGAACCACTGCCCTAAGGACTACAGTGGCCTCACTGCTAACAAAGGGGGTTAGTTTTCTCTCAGGCTGAGATGACAGGATTATGTTCCTGCCTTCGATCTTCCTCAATCCCCCTGAAACATTTTGTGAAGGAAGCAAATTATGCTAATTTCTGAGAGCATGGAAAAAAAAATATCATGGCCACCACCATCAAAAAATGCAGAAATAAACCACAGAGGCAACTGCAGAAAAGACCCATTGGGCATCCTAATCAATTCACTCCTCAATAATAATTATCCAGTTTGTCCTAACTCTGACAATATCCATTATGTTTCCACATAATGTTCCCATGCTGGTCCCTGCATAATGATTGCATCACAGTGCATTTGCTTGGGACAAGATCTGAGAATCAAAGCCACACATACCATCTTACCCTTGCTCCTAAACACTACCTAGTAAATAGGTAAATCATTTATTTTATTTATTTGTGGTACTGGGGAATGAACCAACTACCACGGAGTCATATCCTCAGCCCAAAATGGTGATTTTCTTAATACTGGCATTGTAGCAAGGTTGCACAGAGAAGATGGTGCTACAGTTTGCTTTCTAAATTCCACATTCAAAAGTGATTGTTGAGCCCATGAGATGGCTAAGTGGATATAGACACCTGCTGCCAATCATGATAGTCCAGATCTGATGCCCAGGACCCACGTGGTAGGAGGAGAGACCCAACTCTTGGAAGTTGTCCTCTCCACATCTGCAGCATGGCAGACAGGCCTGCACACATACACACAGTGAGTGGGTCAGTGTCATAAGAGAACTGCTTTCTGAAAAAGTAGTTGTACATTTTGTTTTCTTTGGGGTGGCGGTGCAGGGGTGGAGGGTGGATTTGAAGGGACCGGGAAATGAATGGGATCAAGATACATGATGTAAAAGACACATGGAATAAGAGAAAGAGAAGGGAGAAAAGTAGTTGCTTTGCTGAGCCAAAACACGTACCTCAGTGACATCTCTCAGTACACTGACAGCATAGTTATGTCCTCAGAATCAAAGTCCACCAGTGCTGTAACTCGTGGATCTTCACCTGGGCCTGGCTTTCATCATCATATTCTTCTTCCCTTTAATGCTGGCCACAAATTGATAGGGCTATTTAATCTTTCATCTTTATATCCAGTGTCTAAATCAGAGCCATCCATATATTCCGACTAATCAAATTCATTACTTGGGAAGTAAAACTGAGATATTCTTTAGAGAGTGTATTTCTTATGCTATAATAATATGAATTTGCTTCCATTGACTCAATCAGTCCAATAGAGTTATTAAATAAACCCTCACAATGGGATAGTGTCCCAAAAAATCATGTGTGTCCTAAAACGACACCCACTTAATATCAATGCTAGATACACTAGCATTAGTAGTGTTACTAATTCATTTTCTAATTAGTAGTTACTAATTCATGTTCATTAAGAGAATCATACTCAAGAAAAAGGATATTTTATTTAGCTACTGCCTTTTTAAAAGATGTTTACTATATTGTCACTGTTCGTGATCACAATTATATGATTAGGTCAAATCCTTTTAGTTTTGCATAAATGCTGGCTGTCTCCTCTTGAAATGAGATCATAATTAATGATTACTCACAAAGTCCTATTAAGAGCAACAGCAGCTGGACAGTGGTGGCACACGCCTTTAATCCCAACACTTAGGAGGCAGAGGCAGGTGGATCTCCATGAGTTGGAGGCCAGCCTGGGCTACAGAGTGAGTTCCAGGACAGCCAAGGCTGTTACACAGAGAAACCCTGTCTCAAAGAACGAAAACCAAAAAGAACAGCACAGCAAAAGAGAATGGCCTAAGTCCTAATGCAAGGATGCTCATGGATGAGACTCGTTAAGCAATGTCACAGCCTTCCGTGGGTGGTGTGGCACAGTGGCTTCCAGCATAGAGCCTGGAACCTAACTCACTCATCCCGTATGTGATCTCAGGCAGGCCATAAAACTTCTGTGAGCTTCCAGTGTCTTTCCCTGTGCAATGGAAATATTAACAGGATCTATTGAGAGAAATAACTAAACTATGTCTTCTGTAGAGTTATTAATATGAAACCTCTATGTGTGTATTAAGATGACCACCGGGCACTGGGTGGGGTAGAAACAGGAAGACCAGGAGTTCAAGGTTATCCACAGCTACATAGTGAGTTTGAAGCCAGTCTTGGGACACTGCCCCCGCCGAGAAAGGTACTGAGATGGTGATGGCAATAATGATGGCAGTATTAGTGACAATAATGTAGAGCCAGAACAATAAAAACTGGGCTGACATGTCCATAGTCGAGTGCTTTAAGCTTCATCCTGGTTTGGTTAGGAATGGATTCTTCAGTGGTCACTCCCACGGAAACGCTTGATCTGTAGGACTGGCTGACGCTTGGGCATCTCTTTTGTGTGTGTCCTCTTTCAGAAAGTGCAAGTGGTGGTAACTGTTTTGGACTATGACAAGATTGGCAAGAACGATGCCATCGGCAAGGTCTTTGTGGGCTACAACAGCACCGGCGCCGAGCTGCGACACTGGTCGGACATGCTGGCCAACCCGCGGCGACCCATCGCCCAGTGGCACACTCTCCAGGTAGAGGAGGAGGTCGATGCCATGCTGGCTGTCAAGAAGTAAAGGGAAGAAGAAGCCTTTCTGCATTTGCCCATATAGTGCTCTTTAGCCAGTCTCTGTAAATACCTCAGTAATATGGGTCCTTTCAGTTTCCAGCCATGCATTCCTAATACAATTCAGTGGTACTTCAGATCCTGTTTTGATTTGCACAAATTTAAGTGTAGAGAGCCCCCATGCCCTTTATACCACTGCCCTCCAAATCTACTCTTCTTTTAAGCAATATGATGTGTAGATAGAGCATGACTGAAATGATGTATCGTATCACACCGTTGTATATACCAGTATGCTAAAGATTTATTTCTAGTTTGTGTATTTGTATGTTGTAAGCGTTTCCTAATCTGTGTATATCTAGATGTTTTTAATAAGATGTTCTATTTTAAACTATGTAAATTGACTGAGATATAGGAGAGCTGATAATATATTATATGGTAAATATAGTATCGTCTGCATTCCAGCAAAAATATCAACTTGAAAGGCGCTAGTATGGTTAAACTGACATCTTAAAGGACAACTTAAACCTGAGCTTTCTATTGAGTCATTTGAGTACCAAGACTCACCCACACTACATCTTCAGTGGGCGAACCCAATTTTGTAGAATTCTTTCACAGGCAAATAGCATGACCTGAGCAGCATCCGTGCTGACCTCAAGGAAGGAAAGCCACAGACCAGAACAGCATCTGTCTGCCTATATGTCTCAGCAAAGCTAGAATCATGGCTTCACCCCTACATTCAGGGAAGGGATGAATAAGGAGTCTGTGAGTTCCTATGACTGCATCCAGAGGCACACCTCAAGGTGTTCTCTGTGTGTGCTTGTGAGAGTGTGAAAGTATGCACATGTGGTATGTGAGGTGCATGCCTTTGTTTGGGGCTAGGGTGGGGGAGGAGAAGCTGAGAGAAGTCAGCCTTGCTGAAATATTGCCTGACTATTTCAACAGAAAATAATAGCTCTCCATTATCACATTTATATAAAACGTGCAACCTGTGAATTCTGATCCAGATTTCACACCAGTAACGATTCCAAAAGGTATGCACGTGAGACTTTGTAACAAAATATTTTATTATACAAAACCAGATGAGAAGGAATGCAGAATATTTTTAACACAAGCAATCTGTGCTTATTACACAAAATTACTTTGTGGTAACAGACAGTATTGTAATCCCATCAGAAGATGAAAACAAACAATTAGCCATAGTTCTGAATGCACTTCGATTAAGCCAAAACAGACAGCTAGTGGTCTTTTTATATGCTCTTTTTACTTAAGTTTTAATTTGTCCTTTAAACAAAGGTGAAACAAAACCAAGGACAAGTTCTGGTAAAACTGAAGCAACCTCTTATGTACACTAGATGCTCGATGTAGGAGGAGTTTTTCAATGTTCTCAATGTTACTCTGTAGTAAACGGCACTATTCCGAAGCTACTAGTCATTCCATAAGAGTCTTAAGGATTGCCCTGTGTAACACTGTGACTTCCCTGTGTGCTTAGACGTGTAGTTTCCTCAGTGGATAGCACTCAACTTACTCCTTAGTGATATTGTAACAATACTGCCATTCCCTTACTGCACTGCCCAACGTGTGTGTGTAGCACAAACAGTTCTCATTACTAAGGACCAATTCAGAACTGAACAGCTATGCATAGGACAGAAAGATACATAGGGTGGGGGTGGGGGTGGGGAGAACACACAGCATTTCATCAACACTGTGCACTAGTCCATATTTGTCCCGCTGTGGTAGACAGCCACTTCAGGAAGGCGAGCTGCTACCTAACGCTGCTTCCAGTCTCTTCTCTCACTTGCTCCTGTGACCTGTTTTCACCTCTAGGCCACAGAGAATAGCACTGTTCTGACGCGAGAGACTGTCTTCACAGGTACCAAAATAAAATGGAGGGATGCTAAGTAAGCATGGCCTCGGGTTTGATCTTTAGGATTTAGCTCCATGTTTTGGACAAAGCTCAAGAGAATCCCAGAAAAGGGCTGTCAGTAGACTTTAAACACGGGGTTGGCTGTTCCACACACATACATGCACACACACACACACACACACACACACACACACACACACACACACACACCACAACACAAAAATCAACTCCCAATTGGGATTCCTTCCTCATCAGAGAAGAGGCAAACCCGTTGCCTTTCATCCCCATCACAGCAAACTCTTTAGAAATGGAACAGACATGAAGGACAAGGAGAAAATCCTTTGCTGTGGATGAAGAGCACTTTTTAAAAACCTGAAACATGGATAACAGGAAATGCACACTCACAGGTGAGGTTAAACAGCAGTTTAAAGAGGAGACTCAAACAAGATGTTTTCCTATGTAAGGGACCAAGTCCTACCAAAGAGAAGGAGTTGGCTTTTAAACACACCTTAAATACCAGACACTGACATTTCATTCCCCCATCGACCTCTTTAAGTTGTACACAGTGAAACACCATTTCCAAAGAAGCAGCAGCCAGCTGCCCAGCAGACATGATTTCCTGCAGTACAGTACTACTTAGCACATTCTCTTGTAACACTGCCAACGTGGGATTGTCACCATAGAATTAGCTGGTACTAGACCATCTCTCATGAGCTGGTGACCAGACCTGCTTTATGACCAAGATGCATCCTCTGATACGCCACCTGTACCTTTCTGACAATGCTGTGTAAAGTCTTAGAAGCTGATGCCCTAGAAAGAGCCTAGTTGCCTTTGTGGATATTTACTGCCTGCTTGAGTGTTTCTATGTGTGGGTTTTCCCTGTGTCCTGTAGAAATGTTGGGGTGTCTTCTTCTGCCATAAGGCTCGTGGCCCGCGAGCCCAATCCTTTCGCTGTATCTTCCCTTCATTTTTTGATAAGTGGTTTAAATTTTGTTCCCCTTTGTGTAGTGAACCCCATGGTAGTTTTCTGATTGTTGTTAAAAATGACTTAACATATTACATGGATACTCAATAAAAATGTTTTATTTCCTGTTGATGGTTGCTGTCTTTCAACTCTTTGTTACCGACTCCGCTGTTAGCAGAGGACAGGTTGACCTTGTGGATGGCGAGAAGCAGGGGGTGGGGAGGAGCAGCTAAGAGACAGCTAGTGCTAAATGCCAGCCTCGAAGTCACTTCTGGGACAACAGAGCAGCTGCAGGGGATAGCGCCCAGAGGGCATTTGTCCAGTAGCCTTCCTCACCTGCCTTTCTCTGTGTGCCTGTCACAAAGCCCCTTAGCATAGGTCAGAACTTTTCCGTTTGCCTAAAACGTGTCCTGGAAGGAGTTCACTTCAATGCCAACTAACACACACTTCCCCAGAATGAAACTAGAATCAAATTGTTTTAAGTGTCTCTTTGGAGGATAGAATGAATATTAAAGTCCACGCCGGCTAAAGTGATTAGAAGCAGCTGAAAGGCTTTCCCACATCCATTCAACATCCGTGTGGTGCTCCCCGGGTACCGTTCTTTACTAGATGCTGGGTCCCAGCCTCAGACGATATGTAAACAACTGTTACGCTGCCTGATGATATGCAGACTTAAAAGCAAGCACCTTGGGGGCTGAAGAGGTAGGTCGGTATGGAAAGTGCTCACCGTGACAGCCTGAGGACATGAGGCCAGCAACATAGATAGATCAGTAGGAAAAGGCAGCTCCATAAACGTCTGACAACAGGGCTTTGATCCTTAGAACCCACATAAAAAAGAGAGCCAGCACCAAGTAGTTGTCCGCTGATTTACACATGAGTGCCTTGGAGTGCAGGTGCGCGCACACACACACATGCATACATACACATATACACACTATATAAATAAACAATACATTTTTTTTTCGAGACAGAGTTTCTCTGTGTGGCCCTGGCTGTCCTGGAACAATTTCTCTAGACCAGGCTGGCCTCAGTCTCAGAGATCTCCCTGCCTCTGCCTCCTGAGTGCTGAGATTAAAAGCATGTGCCAGACTGCCTGGCTAAAAATTTTAATCAAAAGAAAAAAGCATAAGAGGAGCCTAACTCAATCTCAAAACCCATGTTAATAAACAAACAAACAAACAAACAAACAAACTATAGTGGTGGGATCATACAATCTCACAGAGCTAACCTGAGGAACGCTGCTCAAGATTGTCCTGACCTTATCACCAATACACAAAAGTAAGCACCTTTGACCCCAAATCTTTTCACTAGACCAATGGTAGCACATACCGTGGTGTGTCATCTTGGCCCCTTTCAGCATGGAGGGTTGTCTGCTGACAGTGTGTCCTGTCCCTTTGCTATTGGTAGGGGTCCCTGATAATATTCTGATCTGCCCTTTGAAATCCCACCCCTTGGCGCCGCCCTGCATCCTGACATAAAAGCCTCATCCTAAGGAAAAACTCCTCCTTCTCTCTCTTCTGCTTTTCCTCCCAGGAGAAACACAAGCTCGACCTCTCTCTTTCTTTCCATCTCTCTCTCTCCCATCTTTCTCTTCATCTATTACAATAAACTCTCCACGTGGATGCAGCGTCTGGGTTGGGAATTACTAGCCACATGGCGTGCACCTGCCCAGCCCGCTACTGCATCTGCCCAGCATGTTTCCCTCAGAGGTCACCCCTTGAAATAATTCATAACAGTCCCCACCTAAGTTCATTGAGTAGTCAACATTCAGGAACTAATTCAGGAACACTATCTCAGCTCCACAGCCCAGAGTGATGGGTCAGGGATATGTCCGCATTCAATGATTGATTCAAGAACTCTATCTCAGCCCCACAGCCCAGAGTGATGATGGTTCCGGGGTATGTCCACATTCAATAGCTGATCCAAAAACTCCACAGCCCAGAGCGATGGTGGAGAAAGCTTTTGTAACAGTTCTGTAGGTCAACCTCTGCTCAGTTTTCTTCACCCATTTGCAGGTGTGGTTCCTACAAGAGCTCCTCAGTAAAACCTTTCTCTGTAAGCTCCATCCAGGGGGTTTCTATATCATGGTCTTTGACAAGGGAGATCACAAGAAGCTTCCTAGATAAATGAAGATAAAGAAAGAAATCCTAGCCAGGCAGTGGTGGCGCACGCCTATAATCCCTGCACTCAGGAGGCAGAGCCAGGTGAATCTCTGTGAGTTCGAGGCCAGCCTGATCTACAGAGTGAGATCCAAGACAGGCTCCAGAGAAGCCCTGTCTCAAAAAAAAAAAAAAAAGAAAGAAAGAAAGAAAGAAAGAAATCGTGAAGGATCTGGCAGGGGTCACCCAAGCCATGGCAAGGGCAAGACATTTTTTGACAATTTTATCCATGATAAAACTCTCTTATGGCCAGCTACATCATATTTCCTGTAATCAGCTCCATTAGTCACTCCAAATGAGGATAGGGACCAGCCTCAATTGCTTAAATAGCCTGGGAGAGACTACGTAATTACTAAGCACTATGAGGCGGCAGTTAGTGGTGGCGCATGCCTGTAATCCCAGCACTCAGGAGGCAGAGGCAGGCGGATCTCTGTGAGTTCGAGGCCAGGAAATGCGCAAAGCTACACAGAGACACCCTGTCTCAAAAAACAAAAACAAATTCGAAAAGAAACTCAAGGCAGGCCAGGTTACAATCAAAATGCATTGGCAAAGGGTTGGGGATTTAGCTCAGTGGTAGAGCGCTCGTCTAGCAAGCGCAAGGCCCTGGGTTCGATCCCCAGCTCAAAAAAAAAGAAAATGCATCGGCATGGTAAGTCCAACTGTTAGAATATCACTGAAGAAGATTTTGTTGTATGAAAAACTCTCAAAATTAGATCCAAAGTGAATAAAAGAATATTTTTAATGAATTACCAACTGCAACAAATAATCACCCATGCTTTTCTCAATTTCTGCTTTCCCAAAGGGTTCCTAAGTCTAAAGCAAACACACACTTCTTAGATATATTAGTCAGAAAACAAATCCACTTCACATATTACACAAGGACATTTAATATAGGGAACTGGTCATATGGAGAATGCTGGGAAAACAGATGGGCACCCCAGAGATTATTAGGGACCCTCTATACGGTTAAAAGAAAAAGGATTTAGTGTTGACAGCACCCAGGTCTGTGGAGGGTCTGGAACTTTGGGGAAGGTGACCTGAAGCGAGGACTCCATGACACTATCAAAAAGACTGTTAGTTCAGAGTGGGCAGGTATAGGAGGGGGAAAAAAAAGCTCCCCAGGAGGCTCTCAGAAGGCCAGATGGCCCTTATCAGTGGCTGCTCTGGGAGCCAGGAAGGAATTCTGTCTCCTCCCTCCTACCTCTACCTCAACTAGTGCGGCCCATTGGTAGAACCTGATCCCCAACTGGCAAGAGATTCTAGGAAACACAATCTTCAAATGTTAAGGTCACATCTGAAGTGCACTGTAGAGTACAAGATGGAGACAGAATTGGGAACAGAAGCCTGGGGCCAACCTCAAACACTTAACATGGATGTTTAACCCTTCTTAAGATGCATCTGATGTTCTCTTCTGAGCTACACACACACAATACTCCCTCCGAGAAGGTGGATGCATAGTAATGACATCCTCACACGGCCCTTCAGAGAGCTTCTTCCTCCAGATCCCAACCATGCCTGCAGACCTGCTCTCCTCTCTCCCCGTAACACATCTTTGGTACCCAGGCCCAGGATGCTTTGACTTTTAGCAACTGACAAGCTCCACACAAATTGTTACCATTAAAATAGTCGGATGGCAACCAAGTATTAAAAAAATAAAATTAAATTTTTTTTAAAAAGGGCAGGAAAATACCATGGTACTCTAGGAACAAAGGAAATTTCCAAACACACCAGAAAATAATTATTCAATCATTTCCTGAGATAAGAAGGAACCAATTAGTAACCTGCTGCTGTGAGCCCGCTGATGACTTGGGTAACCTGGTATGGCTGCACATTACCCGGATTAAAAAAAACCCCTGCTTCAGCCCTTTTGATTTCCTCACTCCTCACCCGCACCGGTGTGGACCCATTTCCATGGTTCCCACATTCACCCTCCTTCCTGGATTTTGCCAACCAGGCGCTTCTCCTGTGGGAAATGTACTTGCATGTGCCCGGCCTCCTGGGAGGTTAAAAGGCGTTTTCCAGGGAATAAACGGAGACTCCCTTCCTCTTCCGCTCTTATCTCTATTCACCTCCCCACTTCCTGTGACCGGGGAGAGCACAGCCCTGTGGAGATGCTTTTGGTAAAATGGTTTGAATGGTAAATGGGGGGGGGGGGGGAGATCCAATTAAAGCTGGCTTAAGGGGATAAGAGGAGGGGGGGAGAGGGAGAGAGAGGAGGCAGGAAGAGGGAGGGAGAGAGGGAAGGAGAGGGAGGGGGTTAGAATGACTCACTCTTGGTTCACTTAACTAGGAAGGTTAGAGCAGCTCCATCATGAACAGCTGGATTATAATCAGGGTTTCCACCCCTCCCCCCTTTCCCCTCCCCTTCCCCCTCCTCTTCACCTCCCCCCAACACCTGGGCAGAGGGCAATTCTTTCACAGCGTCATCAAAATTCCCATACCTCGCTTGCATGTCTGGGACACATATCCTGAAAACAAACACCGTGGCTGGCTACGGGACACAAGATTTGCTTTTGCCAAAAGGGAGGTCCCGTCTCTAGATCCAGAGGCTTGGGGATGGTGCAAGGTTGGCCCCTGAACAGAAAATGGCGAGAGTAACACAAGGCAGGCGTGGTTGAGCAAGCAAAAGCATTAGGCCCCTGTTTCTCCGCCTCTGGTATACTTCAGCACCCGCTCAGGCCCAGCAACAGTCCGCTCCTTCTTCCTTTTGAGCTCTAAGGAGAGAGGGAAACTTAAAAGTTTGTTCCACCTTGCAGTCCCTACAAATATCTGTTCACCTCGTGTTTCTCGCCAGGAAAGCCAGCCCCTTGCTGTGCGTTCTAAATAGGAGCTTTTGGGGAAAGCTTGAGACAGAAGCGTCATTTCCGATTTCTAAATCCACGAGTAAAAATATTATTGTTGACTGTTACCATGAAGTGAGCTTAACAAGAAGACCGAAATGGAGAAGGAAACAGATCACTCTATGCAATGCCTAACAATTTAGTTTTCACACAGAAGTTCGAGTTCTTGGTTTATACATAACCACCGTTCAGCTGTCATAATCCTTCGTTGAAGCTGGTATCAGTTTCTTTGACTTATTGTGAAAAGCTCTTTTTCCGGTTGCTGCATAGTCTTTGTGTTTTTGGTTTTGGTTTTGGTTTTCGAGACAGGGTTTCTCTATGTAGCCTTGGCTGGCCTGGAGCTTGCTCTGTAGACCAGGCTGGCTTTGAACTCACAGAGATCCTGACTCTGCCTCGGAAGTGCACTACATAAGTTTTATAATTGGTATTGTTAGTGGCCTCCCTTAGTCAGGCAAGCAACTTGGTGCTCCGCTTGGCTTGGGTGATACACACACCCCTGCCCTAGCAATACACCTGACGTACTAGGACCCTCACTCCGATCAGACTGCATGCGTACCTGCTTTGAACAATGAAAGCAAGCTTCTCTTGTCTCATGCCTCTGCATAGCTGTTCATGAGCATCATTAAAACCAGGAGCATTGTGGGAAAGGGCATACGCTGAGCAAACCCAGATGCATTGTGGGAAAGGGGGTACTCGGTCAGCAAAGGCTTATATACTCCAAGCCTGCCAATTAAAATGGGAATCATCCATGCTGTGCTACTTAGCAGCCAAGCTCCTTCTCTTTGGACCCCATAAACGGAAGCCACAAATGATATTCAAGGTCCTTGAACTTTCCTCCTTACAGTGGTCCACGACCATTCTCAACAGCACATATCTGATCTGTACTATCACCAGTTTGCTCTTGAGTAAAGTTCCTTTACTTTCATTTTATTTATTTTATTTTATTTTGAGACAAGGTCTCCCTATGTAGCTCTGGCTGTCCTGGAATTCACTCTGTAGACCAGGCTGGCCTCGAACTCACAGAACTCTGCCTGCCTCTGCCTCCCGAGTATTAGGATTAAAAGCGTGCACCACCGTGCCTAGCTTTCTTGCTACTTTCCAATCTGTGTGGATTATTACAATTCTTTTAATAAGAGGCTAAACCTGGAAACACCCAGTCTAAACCCTGACCACTGACAACAACCTGACTTCCCTTCAGCTCAGTGGTCCTCAACCTTACTAATGCTGGGACCCTTTAATATAGTACCTCGTGTTGTGCTGAGTCCTCAATCATAAAATTATTTTTGTTGCTACATCATAACAGTAATTTTGCTACTATTGTGAATCATAATGTAAATATTTGTTTTTTGATGGTCATAGGCAACCCGTGTGAAAGGGTCATTCCATCCCCAAAGGGGTTGTGACCCACAGGTTGAGAACCACTGCTGCAGGTGGCCATCTTAACCATGTTCTTAATATTAGTTGTTAAGGCCAGGCAATGTTGGCACACACCTTTAATCCCAGCACTTGGGAGGCAAAGGCAGGCAGATCTCTGTGAGTTTGAGGCCAGCCTGGTCTCTACAGAATGAGTTCCAAGACAGTCAGGCCTACAAAGAGAAACCCCATTTCAAAAAACTGAAAGGAAAAAAAAGTAAAAAAAAGTAGTTGTTGAAGTTGTTAGTGATTTATTTCTTGCATAAATAACATGTCAACAGATACCCCAGTGAATTGATAGTTGGGTAAATGTGTGTGGGTAGAGATAGATAGATAGATAGATAGATAGATAGATAGATAGATAGATACATACATACATACATACATACATACATACATACATATATACATACATACATACGTACATACGATAGAAAGGATGATAGATTCTCTCCATTTGGGATAGATATCCAGAATTTGGATTGCTGAAGTAAAGACTACTTCAGTTCCCAGTATGGTTTCTTAGAAGGCAACATGCACTACCAACATGCTGTTTTCCAAGGCATTTCAGTGGGTGTGGTGATTTCAATGCCTGCCAGGTGACAGATAAGAGGTGGCATAGGATTCTATAGATTCTGGAGCCACTGTCTCTTTTGTTCCTTGAGGCATTTATGTCTGAAAATAAAACTCAACTGCATGAGGCACACACTGGTGGAGAGTGGGGGGAGGGAGCTGGGGGAGAGATTGTTCTGGAAGACAGTGTGCAGGGTGTGGCTCTTCCCACCGCTATCCCTCCCACGGCCTCCACGCTCTGGACTGAAGTTCCTTGGCCTTCCTTACCCACTGTGCCCTCGTCAGACTCACATCACACCTCTGGTGTGACAGTAACACACCAGACTCTCTGAGTCCCTGTCACTCGCCATCCAGTAGAAAGCATTAGCTGCCCTGGGCCCAAATCCTGCTTCATGCACTTAGCTGCTTGTCCCTTGATGGGTCACTCGATTTTAACAACTCAAGATCATGGGTGTTAGAACTTGATATAAAACAAACCTTTAATAAATGGTAATTGTTGTCTTAAACTAGTCAACGAGCTGACAAGTGTTGGTAAAGAATCAAATCATAAATAGATTAGGCTTTTGACAACATACTCTCTCTTTACACCTCTATCAGATCTCTCTGTCCACTCCGAACAGAATACATTTTCTTTTGCCAGAAACCATGGCCAAGCCAGGCGGTGGTGGCACATGCCTTTAATCCCAGCACTTAGGAAGGAGAGGCAAGTGAATTTCTGTGAGTTCATGGCTAGCCTGGTCTACAGATTGAGTTCCAGGACAGCCAGGGCTACACAGAGAAACCCTGTCTCGAAAAACAAAACAACAAAAATAGGGTGTTGAAAGTGTTGGGTGTGATGGTACACATCTGTAACCTAGGGAGACAAAGGAAGGAGGATTGATGTACATTCACAGCAAGTCTTGCCTACATAGCAAGTTCCTGGACAGCAAACACCAACAGAATGAAACTCTCCAAAAAACAGATGTAAAAAACTATAAAAGTCATAAAAATATATACTCATGGCTCTTATTCATTACAGACCAACATTTCAATTCTCCCTGATTTGTTTTTTGTTTGTTTGAGACAAGGAACTACATAGCTGGTGACAACCATGGACTCAGGCCTCCAAAGCCAAAAGTGTTGGGATTTCAGGCTTGAGCTAGGAGGCCAAGCCTAACATTCAAACTCTTTAACAAGGCTGAAGGCTGTTCCTTGTATATAAAGTAAGGACATGACTGCTCCAAGATATGGTTGAGGGAAAGGTTTTTCTTTTTTCTTTTCTTTTCTTTTTTTTTTTTTTTTAAGATTTACTTATTTATTACACATACAGTGTTCTGCCTACATGCCAGAAGAAGGCACCAGAACTCATTATAGATGGTTGTGAGCCACCATGTGGTTGCTGGGGATTGAACTCTGGACCTCTGGAAGAACAGCCAGTGCTCTTAACCTCTAAGCCACCTCTCCAGCCCGGGAAAGGTTTTTCTTGCAGATATGTGGAAGAGTACAGCCAGAGGCACCTGGAAGAGCCCAGAACAGAGAGAATGGAGTAGACTAACATGGCCAACAGACTGGCCATGACAGAAGAGAGAGGTGGAGAGAGAGAGAGGAGATGACCAAGAGAGAAAGACAAGAGAGAGCAAACAAAGAGACCGAGAGAGTGCATGGCTGAAATGGCAGGGTTATATAGGAATGAAAACTGGGGAAGGGAGGCCCATGAGCTAGAGATGGTTAGGAGGGTAAAGGGCTGGGTGAGAAGAGCTGAGAAGGGCCAGGAGGCCATTTCCTGCTGACAGAGCCTGGAGGCCAGCATGCACTTCCGTATGCTAATAGGCACCACAGAGTTCTCTTTTGGACCTAACACCTAGGTGTTAGTTCATTCTCCCCCCTCCCTCTCCCTCCTCTCTCCCTCCTCTTTCCCTTCCCCTCCCTCTTCTTCCCCTCCCTCCCTCTCTCTTAGTCTCCCTACACACACATCACATGTCCTTTCTAGCTGCCCAGTTCTCTGAGCGAGCCTTGTGCTCTCTCATTTCCAGGCTTTCACGAAGGCCTTCTCCTCACCTGAGGTTTCCTGATAAAATCCCAGGTGAATAAGGTAGGAAAGGCACAATGGCTGAAGGCACTCAGGCAGCTTGAGGAAACAAAGAGGTATTTGTTCATAAATGCACCGTACCGGCACTCCGTAAGACTCAACCACCAGCCTCAGGCTTCGTTCAGTCCTGCTGCTTTCTGGCTCTCAAATGCTCCACCCTACCCACAAAGGCCCCTGGCCCTTAGGCAAGCAGCAATGCCCTCTAGAGCAACTGTGCCAGGAAAATACTCCACCTCCCTTGACCGAGTTCCAGAATATTTTAATCTGGACAGAAGGAATACACATCACCAGCAAATGTACAGCAAACATATAGACATATGATTTATAAAAGGAACTGGAAGATAGGTCCCTGTTTCCCGTCACTGTCACGGTTACCTCATTCTCTGACATCTGCCTCAAAATATTTGCTTCTGGGTTTTCCCACTCAGGAATAGAACTCAGGTGCTTCAAATTAGGCAGAAACCTACGGGTCCAGTGACTCATGGTCTTTCCTTCTGCCTCGACTCCTGAAGATGACTGATGATAAACCGTGGCCCAGCAGGGAACTGGAGCAAGGAAGAGGCCACTGGGGCCTCTCTTCCCTTCCATCTGCATTAACACTTGGACTGTGAACTCCCGCAGACCAGCCGGCGTTTGTGCCCTGGAAAGCCTCCCCCATTTATTGAGTTCTCTCTGTTAGCTTCAGGTGTCTGCTTGACAAACCCGGGAAGACTGAACCTCAGTTGAGAGACTTCTTCCTTTGCTGACCTGTGGGCATATCTATAGGGCATTTCCCTAATCTCTAATTGATTCTGGAGGACCCATCCCACTATGGGTAGTGTCATCCCTGGGCAGGGGAGCCTGGCCCATGTAAGAAAAGTTTCCAGGATGCGGTGGCGCACACCTTTCATCCCAGCATTGCCAGGAGACAGAAGCAGGAGAATCTCTGTGAGTTCGAGGCCAGCCTGGTCTACAAAGAGAGTTCCAGGACAGCCAGGGCTATTACACAGGGAAACGCTGTTGAGAGAGAGAGAGGGAGAGGGAGAGGGAGAGGGAGAGGGAGAGGGAGAGGGAGAGGGAGAGGGAGAGAAGAGAAGAGAAGAGAAGAGAAGAGAAGAGAAGAGAAGAGAAGAGAAGAGAAGAGAAGAGAAGCCAGGGGAATCGAGCCAGTAAGCAATGGTTTATGATTCAGTTCCTCCTTGAGTTCCTACCTGACTTTCCTCAGTGACAGATCGTGATCTGGGGGTGGTAAAGTGAAATAAATCCTTTCCTCCCCAAGTTCCTTTTGGTCACAGTCTTTATCATAGCAAAAGAAACTCAAGTAGAACAGCTGCCCATCTTGGGAACTATAGTCAGCAGTATTAATACCTCTCAAAATAACTAAAAGAAAATTTGCTGTGCTCCATATTGTAGAATGGAGTCTGCACACACATGTCCCCAATAGCCTAGCACCTAGACACTGTTAATATTTGTTCTGAATTAACCCCTCACCAGGCCAGAAACCCTGGAGGAGTACAAGGGCAATACAGGCAGGCAGATAATAGCTGAACTTTGTTTTTCAGCACTTCAAGAAGTACGTAGCCCAGAAATACACAGACTGAGGGAACAGTACAGGGGATGATGATGGGAATGATACAGACATCAAGTCTCATAAACATGGCTGACCACCTAACCAGAGGGGCAAGACTAAGCTCCAGAGCGACTGATTGTTCTACACACACACACAGAGTTCTACCCATATGTGGGGGGGGGGGGTCCACCACCCTTACTTTTTTCCAGGGTAGGGAGAAGAAAGAAACATGTAGATAGAAATACAGAGAGGAGAGAGACAGAAAGAAACACAGGATAGCCTCGGGAGGGCCTGGATCAAAACCCACCAGCCCCTTCTGTCTTTTCTAAAGAGCTATTTATAGAAATGCCCAGGGGGGAGCAAAAGACCTCCCCCCCCCAGCACATCCAAGTACAGACCCTTCCTTCTAAACACCTGGTAACCTCACATGTGGTCCATCCATCCCCTTATGCAGCCCTGCTGGATAAAGCAAACTCAGATCTCACTAGAAACCTTTGTGGGCTTCCATACGCATAGAATCTGCTGGCTGGAGAAGACACGTCAAGCACTTTTTAGGTGTTAGCCAACTGCCTTCTTAGATGGGCAGGTCTCAGGATGAAGCACAACTTAAAGATTCAATTCCTGATGCTGTTCATTGGCATTTGCATTGGCAGGCAGTAGGAATTCCAGCGCTCTGGTTATAATACCACTGAAAACGACAAGTAAACAAGATGATGGGTATAATAATTAGCTTAATTTAATCATTCGACACTGTTTACACATATCAAACCATCGTACTGTATCCATGAATGTATGTGATGATGAGTTGTGAATTTAAAATAATTACAAGCTGGAGGTGTGCACGGGGGTGCTGTATTTACCCAGCATGCACAGGGTCCTCCTCCAGAACCACAAAAACAGTAATAATGTCAATCTAAAAATTTAAGCTTTAAATGAACAGGCTCATCCATAATAATAATTTACCAACTATCTGGCTACTGTGGTTCTAATAGTTGGCAAACAAACTCAACTCATACAGGTCTTCCTTGTATTAAACTGGTTTACGGTGTCCTCAGTGAACTAGTGAGACCTGCCATGACTGATGCAGCAGCCACTGTCCAGAGGAGACTAACAGGCATCTGAAATGGAGTCAGACCAAGGCAAGATATGCAGTCAAACTACATTTAAAAATGTAAACCCCGACATGAATAATTTTACACTGATTTCATCTGAAAGGGATAATTTGGAAGTACAGTAAATTCCAAGTTTTCCTACAGCATCCATGAAAACTAGCACAAATTTGGCAGTATAAAACAACATTTGTTCATTGTGGGGCATTTCTGCAGTCCAGAAGTCTGACAGGAACACAGGGGACCACAGTCAAGGTGTTGGCACATCTGGTCCCTTCTCGAGGGTCCAAGTGGAAAGCCATTTCCTTCCCTTTTCCCAGCTTCTAGAAGTGACTACATGCCATGGCTTGTGTCCTCCTGCTCCATCTTCAAAGCCAACAGTTATCTCTTCTTTTGTTTTTCTTCTCTCTATCTCTCTCACACCAGCTAGGGTAAACTTTCTCCTTGTTGCTGTTGTTTCTGTGTTTGCTTTTTGAGATAGACACTTACTACGTAGCCCAGATTGGCCTTAACTTCGTAATATCCCCTGCCTCTGCCTCATGGACCATCGTGATTATTCAGGTTATTTACTTATTTGTTTGCTTTGGTTGGTTGGTTTTTAGAGACAGAGTTTCTGTATGTAGCCCTGGCTGTCCTGGAATTTGCTCTGTAGACCAGGTTGGCCTCAAACTCAGAGATCTGACTGTCTCTACCTCCCGAGTGACAGGATTAAAGTCATGCACTGCCACCACCCAGCTCCACTCAGGTATTTTTAACTGCATGAGAGAAGCTTTCACATTCCAATGACATTGAACATCTTTAAGGTCATGACCTCACTGAGTAAAATAAATTACATTATTAATCTCATTCTCTTAAACATTCTTAGATGAGTAATAACACATTTGAAACTACATATTGGATGGCATATGCCTCTCAAATCATTTTTACTTGCATGTGACCCTTGGATGTGCCAAATGGATTTCTTCTTTGGGAATTTGGGCCTGAAGTCTCTTCTGCTCAACATCATTCTCTAGAGAGCCGAACATACCATTTCTTTACTCTATTTAGTTCTTGATTAATTATCAAATCATCAAGCACACAATTCCATCATTCCCTCCCCCTATCCTGCCTTTCTCCCTAAGACATGACTATGGCATATGATTGTTTTCTTTGCTTGTTGCCTGTTTTTCCAGGGTGTGTTTATGGTGGGGGGCAGGGGGTGGGAGTTTGTATTAACATGGGAGAGGTTTTCATCAACTTGCTCATTGCTATACCCCCAACATTTAGAGCACTGCCTGGCAGCTGCTGGCATAGTGCTCATTCATAAATACTGGACAAGAAGTCATAAACTACTCAGAAAGGATTCAAAACATTATGCTGACTAAGAATACACTAGATAACCGTGTATTTGATATATGTGGTTTGGGACACACACCTGCCTCCGGAACTGCATTATTTCGTTTTGGCAGGTCTTAAAAGGCGGCTTTCAAGGTTTATCAACCATGCTAGCCAATTTCCAGATAAGGATCCTTAGCCGACAAAGAACTGGTGGCTTCCAATCCTGGTTGCCCTTTTGCCATTCAAAACTCTGGGTTTTTTTGTTCATGGATAATTATTTAAATCTACTCTTTCAAGCGGGCAGAAGAAAAATGCAGATAATTGCTATTACAATAAGTGCAAAAGCAGCCAATATGACCAATTTTTTTCAGTTCATTTAACCCCTAATCAAGTGTCAAGCAAATCCTTCCCAGCTAACAGCCCCAGTTAGCAAAGCATGGGGCGTCCTTTCTCTCCGCTCCCATCACATTGCAAGTGTTTCAGACAGTGAGACAATGGCTTATCACTGTGCAGAAGGAAATCTGGGGAGAGGGGGAAGGCGGGAGCGTATGTCTTACTGCACAGCTGTCTGTCCTTCCTTGCTGATTCCTCTGGATCTCCTGTCCTCAACTTTCAAACTGTATTCTCTCCTCAACCATAAAGATATTGGATATTTCAATCATCAAGAAATCGTTCCTTTTGCTTTATTTTTCTCAAAATCACACTGAACTTGTTTTCTTCCATTCTGTGAAGAATCATCGAGTATTAAAGAAACTTCCAAACTACCAAGAGTTTCCATTTTCTTTCTAGAAAATACTGGGGGTAACGTCTATATGGTCGCCCAATTGCTAGTGACATGGTTTTTAAGGGCACAACAAAGTAAAGAGAACTGTCCACTGGATCAGAGAGAAATTAGACCTAAAGACCATTACAAAGTTGAAAAGAAATATCCTAACTCATAAGTTAAAACAATACTAACACTAAACTTTCTGTGACACATATAGAAAGGTTATATGGGAGCTGGAAGGAAGGCTCAGCACTGAAGAGAGCTTGTTCTTCCAGAGAACTGGAGTCAGCGCCCACATCTGGTTACTCACAACTGCCTATAATTCTAGCACGAGGGGATCTGATAGGATCTTCTGGTTTCCCTGAGCACCTGCACACACACACACACACACACACACACACACACACACACACACACACACACCATAAAAGCACAAAATCAGAAAATATACAAGCAAAAGACCAGCCAGATTTTTTTTAAATGCCCAAAGCATTTGAGACCAAAAAAATTTACAAAAATACCATTGAGTTCATTTTGTGTTAGCTGTCTACTAAAGAACATGGTGCCTACCCTTAAGTGTGGTTTGTATACCCAGTGAGGCTCCAATGGAGAAAACGGATTTTTCTTTGCAAGTGGTTGTGAATTTGAGATGGCTTCTTGGTTAGGAATTGGAGTTTGTGTCCACTCCCCTCTCTGAGCACTGGGACCCTGTCTGGCCTGAACCTGCACAGCCCCTGTACATGCTGCCACAATCTCTGTGAATTCACTGGGTGGCTTTTTAAAGGAAGGTTACCACTTCCTGAAAGGAACACAATTTTCCGGATAGCCTCTCTCCCCATCATGGCCATGTTCACATACTGCCTTTCAAATGTGACCTCTTCACATCTTGAGTTGTGGCCAAACTCTTAGGTCATGTGAGACTAAGCCCAAGGACAGAGTGCCATGTAGCTGAAAGTTTTCCTGTGCCCACTCAGACCCTGCATCCTCGTGGTCTCCCAGCCACTCAGACCCAAATGAACACACAGAGGCTTAATTAAAATTGCTTGGCCATTAGCTCCGGGCCTACCACTGACTAGCTCTTACACTTAAACTCAGCCCACTTCTGTTCATCTATATGTCACCACATGTTCTGTGGCTTTACCTGCATCCCATTACATGCTGCTCCTTGAACGGCAGTCTGGCATCTCCTCACTTAGCCTTCTTATTCCCAGAATTCTCCTTGTCTGCTTATCCTGCCTATACTTCCTGCCTGGATACTGGCCAATCAGCATTTTATTTATCAACCAGAACAATACATTCACAGTACACAGAGTACCATCACCTATCAGTGCCAGTCTACTGAAGGAGGTAAGAAGGAAAGCTGGGTGCCTCCCTGGGAACTCAACCCATCCCTCCTTTTGGATTTCTTGATATATAAAAGGCAGTCTCTTAGAATTTCAAGCATGTATTAGTTGTTGATGTTGTACTTATAGTCAGAGCATTCTTAACTGGTATAGAATTTAAATCTCTTGTTTTCTTTTGGAGAGTTATTAAGCATTCTAAAAATAACCACTGAAATGACTACTTCCTATTCTAAAATCTTCCCTATATTTTGGTATCTTTCTGGATTTTTATATTTTATCCCATTGGATACCTGTATAGTAGTAGTCATCTATAAGATTTTTTTATTCATGTGTGTGTTTTTCCTGTTTGTCTTCTAAGAAGAGAGAAAAAGAAGGCATAGAGATAGATGGGTAGAGAGGTGGGGAGGATCTGGGAGGAGATGGGGGAGGGAAAACTGTGACCAGAATATATAATATGGAAAAAATATTTAAAAAAAAAAAAAAAGAGCCATGCTGAAATCATTTTGGATCTCACTGACTGGCCTACACATGTGACTATTCCTTGCTGCAAAGGATGTAGAGTAAACTAGCATCTGACATTCTCAACCTCTGCTCAGATGAAGGTGGACAGGGCAGGGGGCATGAAATGGAGACAAAGAGCCAATCAGATGCCTTCATGAACATCACGTGCACACTTCTGGTCCTGATGAGACCACATCCCCTTTGCTATGTGTCACTCACTGCAGTTAGCGACAGACAGCCTCATTCTACTTAAATAAATAATATAATACTCTGGACCCAAAGATGGCAAAGGATGTGCTTTTTGTCTTACTGGTCTTGAAATTCTTTGCCAGATCCACTGGACTCTCTGTGTTGGACATGCAGTTACCTTTAGCAACACACAGTAACCCATTGCTACTCTTGACCTCTTCTCCTTTTTGAGGGGAGAGGATGAAATCCCAGGTACGTTTTAAAAAGCTTTAATTTAGTTTCTCTATACTACATTTTGAAATTTTAAAATAAGGGAAAGAGAAGCTACTGTTTCACTGAGTACATCTGGGGCACATGAGTGTTTATGTGCTCTATTTACTTTTTCTCTTCCTGTTATTCTTGAAAAGTTATTCATCTGCAGCTGACCACGTTCCAGATACATGCACAGGAAAGAGGGACATATTGTCCAGACCGGGCACCTTGAGAAAGATGTCTTTTTTCCTTTCAGCCTTTCTTGTATTGAAGGGAATCAATCACCAAGTGCCTTAGAGTGCCAGCCCAGGCAACGCTCTGACTTTATCACATAAGAAGTACGTTTGAAGAATAAGTCTAAGTAACGATGTTTCCTTGGCTTCTTGTTGAGCAGGAGAAAAGGGGCTGCTGTGGCAATGTTGGCTGAACTAGCTGCTAACTTCCTCGGCACCATGGCCTTGATTCTGGCCTCCCTAGATCCCCCTGGGCCTTATCTGTTTAATCATCCTCCCTTTCCGGTGCACGTATGAGCCTCACCTACATGCTCTCTGGAACCTTCCTGTGCAGAGCATCCCTGTACGAGGGGATGCAGTGAGGGATCCTAGACCCATCTGTAATCCTGTCTTCTCCTTCGTTCCAGTCATTTCATTGCTCTTGTGATTCAGCCCCCTATGAGCACATGGAGATTTTGATAAAAAGAATCGCCAGGTTGTGGTAGGGGCATGTCTTTCATCCCAACACTCAGGAGGCAGGGGCAGGCAGATCTCTGTGAGTTTGAGGCCAGCCTGGTTTAGAAAAAAAGGGGGTTGGGGGCCCATGGGAAGCGAAGATAGAAGCTAATAAGCCTGGCTCTTTAAGCCGAAACTCTGTGGGTGAGAGACAGGGGGATCCAGAGAGATCCAATGATTTTCCTTCTGAGCAAAATATTTTTGAATTGTTCTCATCCATTCGACCAGAACTCACAAAAATGTACCCTAAGTTTTAACTCAAGTCTTTGGACAAAGATAAGAATTTCGCTTGCTGAGCTGTAAGATAAAATTCTGCTAACCACTTCTCAAACTGGAGGTCCTTTCATAGCGGTCTTAAAAACAGCTTTCTGCACCCTATGCCATGCCACAAAAGTCAGTTCTGCAGCTAAATACGTTTAGGAACTGTGTCATCTTGCCCTTTTTATTTTCCTCTTTGAAGATTTTAGAAAGGAAAGCCCTTACTGTTTAACTATGCTTAACCCAAACTTCCCAACTCATTTAACACAGAAATCTTTTTAAAATATCTATTTACATTTCATAAAGCAATCTAGGGAATTCTTGTGTGATTTAACTTTTTTAAGTGTTTATTAGACATGAAGATCTTAGATGCGCCTGTGTTTAGACTCCGTTCATGTAAAGGACACTGGACAAGCCACATTCTAAAATACCACTTTCCCTTCTGCCTTTAGAAGCAAAGCAACCCGATTTAGGGCAAGGTAGCAGTTGCCCACTCTGCTGGAAACATCCACCTAACTAAGATCTCACCATGGACATGTACCCAACCTTCAGCAAGTGTGGTCTAAACAAAAATAAACTCGGCTGTAAAACAGGCGAGACGTTTCAAATCCTAGCCATACTTGTGTGTCCAGTCAAGTTTTTTGGTTTTGTTCTTTGTTTTGTTTTGGTTTTGGTTTTTTTTTGGGGGGGGGTTGTTTGTTTGTTTTTGTTTTTGGGGTGTGTGTGTGTGTGTGTGTGTGTGTGTGTGTGTGTGTGTGTCTCCTTTTATCTGGCCTGGAACACCATCATGAGTGCCTCAGTGCCACCAGCAAGAGACAGAAAGCCACACTCCGAGGACAGAAAAGTAGGGTGCTGGAAGTAGCTTAGGTCCATGACAACCTTCCCCGGTGGCCCAGGTCTTCACAGATTCCTCTGCTTGAGAAACACAAGCTCCTCCCTTACTCAATCCACTGTCAACTTACTTCTTCAGTATTTTAATATCTTTTGAGACTGCATTTCACATACCCCAGGCTAGTCTCCAACTCGCTATGTAGCCAAGGATGACCCAGAGCTCCTGAAGCTCCCTCCTTCTGAGATAACAGACATGGGCCACCATACCCAAAAGCTTTCCTTTCACCTTTAATCAAGTACGTCAAGAGTCATATTGGTGATAGTATTGGTGATCACTTGGCAATTTTTCAATTAATTTTTTATTGGTTAATTTTATGCATATGGGTGTTGTGCCTGCATAAATGTCTGTGTACCACATGCATCCCTGTTGCCCAGGGAGGCCAGAAGAGGGCTTCAGAATTCTTCTGGAATTAGAGCTGCCATGTGAGTGCTGGGACTAAAATCTCTGGAAGAGTAACCAGTACTCTTAGCCACTGACTCATCTCTTCCCCTCATCACTTAGTAATCTTCTTCTTTTATGACGTGTGAGTCAATAACAATGCGTGTACTTAAAATTCTTAGAAATTGTATGCCGCATTTTTAGGAGAGTAATTAGAACTAAATATACAATCTGCAATGATTCGCCTAAACCTAAATACTGATTGAAATTTCTAAAACTGTCCACTCTATTTTTGGACAGTTGCTTTCTATAAATGATGTGGTAGTAAACTGTGTGCATCAGTTAAAATAATGAAAGCAATTTGGGGGAGGATGAACTTCAGTCGCCCTTTGTAAAAACTGTAACCTCACTCACACACCATAATCTTGGAATGGAAAGCCAGGATCTTGATTAAATACCTTTAAGCCCTTCTCTGATCTCTTTGCTTGAAGAAAATCTGACCTCCTCAGGCTTCCTAATGTAACTATTCTAGGGAATGCTGGGAAAGATGTGACCCTAAAACACTCAGAAAAATGAAGGGAGCTGTAACTCACTAAGCATTATCATCTTAAAGGTGCTGTCATTTTCTTCCTCTTCCTTAGACATAGATTGCTGACTGGGAAGGGAGATGAGTTGAACTCTCTCGGTCTAAGCAGAATGGGAGGACAAAAACCTAGACCACTCTCAAGGGTCTATTGAAGATGGCTGCTTTGCCGTCATTACAAATTGACCTGCAATTTTCAAAGGTAACTGGAGAGTTGAACATTTCAGCTGAGGAAAAAAAAAAAAAAAATGATGAGACAGACTCCAGGCTCATCTAGGAAGTCTCACCTGACTGAAAAGGAGCCAAAGAAATCAAGCTCAATTCTGGAAACCTCCGTGAGGTTATTTCTTCATAATTACAAGTGGAACCCTGTTGAATTGCATGGCACTGTCAGTTAAAAACCTTCTAAATAATCTGCCACAAAGAGCATGCTATCAAAGGGTAATGCATGAGATAAATTAGGAAAGTGCCTCGTAGCTTTGCATGGAAAAAAGAAACTCCTTTAGGGCCACACTTGGCCTAAAATAGAATCTGAGAAATGAACAGGGTTATCAAACTTTGTGTAACTGTGACTAATTAGCACCGAGACTCATCCGAGGACACCAAAAACATTATAATGTTAAAATTTGTAACATTTAAAGAATTACCACAAAATAGAAAATACAGGCTAAGTATAGAGAAAAAAGAAATAATACATAGACTTTGCCTCTAAGTAACCCCCAAGTGGGCTTCAGGATCCTAAAGGATTAAATGAAGTATGGTGTTTTAAACTTCATAAACAGAACCATGCTTAAATCTATCCTACCCATTCTACCTTTGAGATCTAACCATGTATTTATATTACCTACCTATGTCCCAGTTTCCTCAATGGATTCAATGACCTATAGCACAAGGTTCTTGAAAAGATTAAACATGAGGATATATGTAAAATACTTCTGGAGTCTTGTTAGAGAGGTGTATAATCAATAACTACCTTGGTGAGTACCCATGAGAGCAGTCATAACTACAGGAGTCTCTGCTACTGCATTGAAAAGCTTTCCAGGGATCTGTGAAGGACTGAGTCCACTCCTATGAAAGAGAGAGGCCAGTGCAGATAATTAACAATATTATTTTGCCGGGTGGTGGTAGCACACACCTTTAATCTCAGCACTTGGGAGCCAGAGGCAGACAGACTTGAGTTTGAGGCCAGCCTGGTCTACAGAGTGAATTTCAGGACAGCCAAAGCTACACCAAGAAATTCTGTCTTGAAAAACAGGTGACATACGTCTTTAATCCCAGCACTCAGGGAGGCAAAGGCAGGCGGATCTCTGTGAGTTTGAGGCCAGCCTGGGCTACCAAGTGAGTTCCAGGAAAGGCACAAAACTACACAGGGAAACCCTGTCTCAAAAAATCAAAACAAAACAAAATAAAATATTGCCTTAGTTAGGGTTTCTATTTCTGAACTGCAACACCATGACCAAAAACCTAGTTGAGGAAGAAAGTATTTATTTAGCTAACACTTCCATATCCTTGTTCATCATCAAAAGAAGTCAGGACAGGAACTCATTTTATTTTTTATTTCATGTTCATTGGTGTTTTGCTTGCATGCATGTCTGTGTGACTGTATGAGGGTGTCAGAAGCCCTGGAACTGGAGTTACAGACTGTTGTGAACTGCTATGTGGGTGCTGGGAATCGAACCAGGGTCCTATGGAAGAACAGCCAGTGCTCTTAACCATTAAGCCACCTCTCCAGCCCCCAGCCTGCCTTCTTCTAGAGCCCAGGACCACCACTGCAGGGGTGGCACCACTCATCATGGGCTGGGCCCTCCCGTATCAGTCACTAATTAAGAAAATGCCTTACAGCTGGGTCTTATGGAGGCATTCTCTCAACTGAGGTTCCCTCCTTTAAGATGACTCTAGCAAGTTGACATAAAACTAGCCAGGACAGATATGATCTGGCAGGAGCCAACACGGGGAGATGGGAATGCATAGGGCATGTTTTGGAGTTATTCTTGAGTGAGCTATCAGTGGTTTTGAACTTTTTTAAAAGAATGAATATGCAGTGAATAACAAAGCAAAGGATATAAGCAGCAGATTTACAAGTTAAGGGGGAAAATTAGAAAGCAAACATACGGGAAAATATTCAAAACATGCAGACTGAAACACAGGGATAGAATGGCTGGCTCAAGATGGTAGATTACGTCACATTCTAATTATTCCCTCAACTCCAAACCCCATAGATTACTGGAATGCAAAGGCAACTAGAAGAAAAATGTCAGCAGCAGCCTGGAAAAGCTAAGAAAGACTTGAACTATAAAGAGCTTACCAAAAGTGGAGGAGGGGGGGAGTTGAGGGGGGGGAGGGCACGATGCAACACAGATAAACATCACCACAATGACACTGCTCAGGAGGGATCCCACTTCAGAGCTGGAGGAGGTGGGGGAGGAGATGAAGCAGGAGATCTCTATAGGGGGCTGTTATCATTGAGTCTGAAATGTCCCCTGCAGGCTCCTGTGTTACATTTTTGGTCTCCAGCTGGTGGTGCCATCTGGGAGAGGTTCCAGAAACCTTGTGAGCCTGAAACAGGGCACTAGGGAGCAGGGTTGCTTTGGAGGGTTACACCTCGTCTTGAATCCCTTACAAACTCCTGCTGCCTACTGAGCCCAGACATGTGGAGAGCCACATGGACCAAACCCTCTGAACAAAAAGGAAAAAAACAACCCTTCTCCCCCCCCCCCCCTTGAAGTGGTTTATGCCATGAATTTTGTCTGAGTGAGGCAGAGGTTAACTAATACAGGGTTGTAACAGAGGCATCCTAGAGTCTCCATGGCTCAATGTTACATGGCTCTACTTTCCCCACAGGAAGTGGGCAGGAGGATGAGAGAAGATGATCCCCCCCCCCCCAGAAGAACATTCTGCCATGTTCCATTATGAATCTAAGTATTTCCCTGGCACACACACAAAAGTGGAGAGCATCACCACCCTTTGACTGCAGTGAGTGGAACTCTGGGTGGGGCCATGCCCTTCAGACACTCCTTTGAAATCTTTCTTGACACTAAGGTCTGGCATCTGAGACAGTCTAGGGACAGCAGCAGGGTCGTCCATACCAGGAAAGTCAAGCCTGGACTTGGTCCTACATGGTTCCTGGTCGCTAGAAATCCCACAATGAAATCCTTAAAGCTCCCTTCCATGACTTGAGAATGCCCCAAGGCTGAAGTGTGGCCGGGCTCAGGACAGGAGGACAACTCAGGGCAGGACCGGCTTCTGGTAGGTTTCTGTTTGAGTTCTTCCTTTCGGGTACTCTGTAGTGATCTGTAAATTTAGAGTTTCATCAAACAGAAAATTTTAGAACTTCATTTTTTTCATATATTTTAGGTTGTGGAGTTTTGCACAGTGCAGAAGGCTCTGTTTAGGATTCTTGAGTCCTCTTGCTCTGTTCTCTTTTGAATACCTTACGTTATTGTCTTGTTTTATACAGACAGGGTTTCTCTGTGTAGCCCTGGCTGTCCTGGAACTCACTCTATAGACCAAGTTGGCCTCAAACTCAGAGATCTGCCTGCCTTTGCCTCCTGAGTGCTGGGATTAAAGGCATGGGCCACCCATGTTACTGTCTTAAAATAAACTTACTTTACTTTTCTTCACCACATCTGCTGTTAATATAACCCAATCAGTCGCCTCAGAAAGGTGTTTTCTTTTTCTTTTCTTTTTTTTTTGGGGGGGGGGGGGGGGGGTGTTTCAAGACAGGGTTTCCCTGTGTAGCTTTGGAGCCTATCCTGGAACTTGCGATGTAGACCAAGCTGGCCTCAAACTCACAGAGATCCGCCTGCCTCTTCCTCACAGTGCTGGGATTAATGGCGTGCACCACCACCACCCAGCAGAAGGGTGGTTTCAACTTTAAAAGACCCTTTTGAGGCCAGGCTGTGGTGGCGCACACCTTTAATCCCAGCACTTGGGGAGGCAGAGGCAGGTGGATCTCTGTGATTTTTGAGGCTAACCTGGACTACAGAGTGAGTGCCAGGAAAGACCCAAACCCTGTCTCGAAAAAAACAAAAAACAAACAAAACAAAAAACAACAACAAAAAAAGACCCCTTTGAGCCTTTATCTATATATAAATACACATACATGTATGTATATACATACATCATCTGTTTCTCTTCTAAATGCACTCTTTTTCTTTGACATTCTTGAACATATGGTGCAAATTCATAATAGAGACTTCATTATTTCCATCACCTGTCTAGATTGTCTTACTCCTTTAAATAAGGCTGAATGTTTTTCTGGTATGTTGGAAGGTCACTTAGAATTAGCTGGCTGCTCCCAAGTTCTGCTTCTAAGCTTCGTTAGGGTGTATTCAAAACAGTCCTTAGTCTAAGGCTGCTGTAGGCCCATTACTAAGGCAACCCCGTTTGAAACTTTCTACCAAATCTGTTCATGGTGCCCAGTGGGAACAAGAGCTACTACCAAATTTATTTACACTGCAAGCATTGCTCTTCCTGCTGCTTTCTGGTTTTTGTTTTTCTGATCTCAAACACACACACACACACACACACACACACACACACACACACACACACACGCGCGCGCGCGTACACACTCAGCTGAAACCTCTGCCCTAGTGCCTGCCTGCGTTCTTTCTCTCTCCCTCCTCTCTTCCCACTCTCCATTTCTTACTCTACCTACCCCTTTTTCCTCACTCTTCTTTGCCTCCTCCATCCTCCTCCCCTTCCTCCCTTCTCCACCCTTCTCAAGCTCCATTTTTTGGGGGTACTCAGATCCACAGATTCTTGCCATCTTAGTTATCCCAAACTGCGATTTCTGCCTTTTCACCTCCGTGTGCCAGGCTCTGCTTAGCCTTCTCTGTGGCTGGGAGCTGCCTTCACACGATGAGCTATCTGGACCAGACACAGAACTCAGCTCATGTTCCTTTCTTCTCTGTGAAGGATTTCTGCGATGCCTATTATCCAAGTTTGGGAACTGATTTAACATATAGTTTGTCTAATTGTTCAGTTAATGTTAGAAAGTAAATCTTGGCAGGGCGGTGATGGCGCACACCTTTAATCCCAGCACTTGGGAGGCAGAGGCAGGCGGATCTCAGGGAGTTTGAGGCCAGCCTGGGCTACAGAGTGAGTTCCAGGACAGGCTGTTACACAGAGAAACTCTGTCTCAGAAACAAACAAATAAACAAAGAAACAAAGAAACAAAAAAGAAAGGAAGGAAGGAAGGAAGGAAGGAAGGAAGGAAGGAAGGAAGGAAGGAAGGAAAGAAACAAAGAAACAAAGAAAGAAAGAAAGGAAATATTGTCCTTTTCTTCGGCCTTGGCTAGAAGCTTGTCACTGTGGCTTTCATTATTTTTCCCCTGGTGCTGAGTTCTTGATCAAAAGGTGTGAATCTTCCAGACTCAGAGAAACACTATCTACTTGCTCTACCACTGAGTGTCACAAATTGTTGTTCCCAGAGTTTGGAGAGCTTCCTGCATCCATGTAACAGTAAAGACCGCCAACTTTAAAACACTAGGAGGTCAAAATAGGAAATGCCAATTCCCTGAAATTGTGACAAATGCTTAATCCAGTTTAGTAGAGACTCTGTAGAAGGAGAAAAGAACAAATGATATGTTATTAATCAGAGAAAGAAGTATATTCATTTAAAATGGTTTATTATTTAAAAGGGGATTTCAGAGAACAACAACAAAAAAAAAAAACATGCTTTCAAATTTAAAATGTGATAGTTGGGCTAGACAGGAAGCAAGGTCAGTGATTAAGAGCGTTGGCTGCTTTTCCAAAGAAACCAGGTTGTTTTCAGCATCCACGTGGTGACTTACAAGTAGTCTGTAACTCCAGATCCAGAACATTCTCTGCTGGCCTCTTTGGGCACTGTACACATATGATCTACAGGCACACATGCAAGCAAACCACCTTTATATGTAAAATAAAATAGTGGTTGTGGGAAGAGGAGGCAAGGGGAGCAGGAGGAAGAACAGAAAGAGGAGGGGACAAGAATAAAAGAATTGAAGAGATTCCCCATAGGTTGTACGAATCATGCGCGCGCACACACACACACACACACACACACGATGTCTTGTAATAGAATTCCACACAGAAAACAAAAAGAGGGACTATTATCAATGAAGTATTTCAGAAGGTATCCCATACTCACACAGTAAATGCACATGATTCCAACTATATGACTAGAGGGGGGAACAAGGAAGGCTGTCATTCCCAAATGAGGATGGTGGCGGCATTTCAAAGGTCATGCAGGATTTTCTCAAAAAAAAAAAACCCCGAAGTTCCAAGTGACAATAAGTGTACTATCCCAGTAGCCCTCCAGGAGGTCAAGATTTCCACAGTCCTCATATAATAAATGGGGAAGCGGAAGCTGGCACCACTGAACAGTTTGCTCCTCATCTTACAGCTAAGAGAAGCGGACCAAGAACAAACCTGGTCTTCTGCTGTGGGGGTCGTCTGACCTCTTTTCCACTTTGCTGTCCTTGTACTCTTCTGAATTAGCTGCTTCTGCCTCTGAAGTTGCTGCTTCTGCCTCTGAAGTTACCCAGATTAAGCATGAGGAAGCACTTAGCAGCAGAAGACCCTGCAGGCAGTGGCAGTGAGCGGCCAGTGATTGTTATTGACAATACTAATGCCAATGAGAAGAAATGAGCTGAAATGCTACTCGACTAGGCATTAGGCATGCAAGAATGAACCCCAGTGCAAAGAACAATGGCATGTAAGAATGACTCCAAAGCTGGGTGGTGATGGCGCATGCCTTTAATCCCAGCACTCGGGAGGCAGAGGCAGGCGGAATTCTGTGAGTTCAAGGCCAGCCTGGGTTACAGAGTGAGTTCCAGGAAAGACGCAAAGCTACACAGGGAAACCATGACTCAAAAAACCAAAAACCAAAACCAAAACCAAAACAAACAAACAAAAGAATGACTCCAAGTGCATTGACCAATGGCATGCAAGAATGAATCCAAATGTACTGACAAATGGCATGCAAGAATGAATTTAAGTGTACTGACCAATGGCATATAAGATTGAATCCAAGTGTACTGACCAATGGCATGCAAGAATGAATCCACCTGCACTGGGAACAGACAGCACCAGGAACCTCTAAGGACTGGTAGAATTATACACAGTATTCGACTGGAACCTTCAGCTAACTCCTGCTTGATCTGGGAAGCCCCATTTCCCTCTCTCCAAACACATTCTCTCAGAGAATCTCCAACAAAAAGCCCAGTTTTGCATTCTTGGCAGCTGCATCAGCTCCTCCCCTGAAGTTGCCGGCAGCCCAAGATCCTGCCTAAAGCAGTCAGCTTTTTACCATACTCAAACACAAACCCAGCTTGTGGAGAACACGGTATTACCTGTCCCCTACAGGGTATATAAGCTCCCTGCTTTAGTTCAGGTGTGTGACTTCTCAGCCCTCGGGACTGGAGGGCTCACCGGGGAGATGCTTTGCTCCAATAAACCTGTTCTTTTACATTGTCAGTTCGGCATGATCTGGCTTTCTGCATCTGCAGAGAAACCTATTACCGAGTTACAGAAAACCTATTACACAGGACACAATGGGAGCAGAGAGAAGAATCATGTAGAATGGGGCTGGCTGGCTGAATGTGTATGGCGGAATTTGCCTGGAGATGTATAGCTGAATTATGTGGAACATATAAGATAAGGGGAAATGGTAGTGGGAGTAGAGGGAAGGACAATATGATATCTAGAACTGAATTAGATACAAATGTATTTATAATATCTAGACTATTACTGTGCTAAGAGACAAATCAAAGGAATTAAGAGCCAGGGTCTTTTATACAAGTAAAGGATAACTAATGGCCTAGGGGTGCAGCTCAATGGTAGAGTACACATTCATCATGAGATTTTGGGTTCAATCCCTAGCGCAAAAATAAGATAACTAATATCAGAAAAACTTGCACATGAGCTGGGAACTATACAATATCAATGGTGTGTCCTCTTTGCTATAAATGCTATGGCTGTTTATTTCTAAATGTACATATAATGCCTTTATTTTATTTTCTACAGCCAGTATTCACTTACAGAATTGGCCAACAACAATAATGAAATGACAGAGTGGTAACTGTTGTTTAATATATCATAAAGAAAAAGCCAGCCAGCCAGGCAGTGGTGGTGCATGCCTTTAATCCCAGCACTCGGGAGGCAGAGCCAGGTGGATTTCTGTGAGTTCGAGGCCAGCCTGGGCTACAGAGTGAGTTCCAGGAAAGGCTCCAAAGCTACACAGAGAAACCCTGTCTCGGGAAAAAAAAGAAAAGAAAGAAAGAAAGGAAGGAAGGAAGGAAGGAAGGAAGGAAGGAAGGAAGAAAGAAAGAAAGAAAGAAAGAAAGAAAGAAAGAAAGAAAGAAAGAAAGAAAGAAAGAAAAAGCCAGGGTTTCGGCAAGAAGGATAAAAATGCTTTCACACATGTTTTATCTGATTTTTATCTGTTCCATAGTAAAAGGTTTAAATTTAGAAAGAATCACTCGTTATTTTACAAGAAGCCATTTCGGATCCACAGATGGGGAGAAGACAAGTTCCACGGGCCTGACATTGAACCTATAGGAATGATGGAGGCAAATTCATACTGTGTGATGCAGAAGCTCATAGAACAGGCAAAATGGCTACTCGGAAAAAAATCTCAAACACTGAAGAGTCCCCAGCCAGCACTGGAGTGTGGACCACACCAATCACCCATAGACCCACTGATCCAACTGAGTCCTATCAGTTAGTTCCAGGGCACACTCTGCCCCAGCTTAAGGCTTCCAGCCCAGGAAGGACAGGGGTTCTGATCCAGGTTGGAGTTAGTTATCTGAACTGTTAACATGGGCCCAGCCTAAGATAAAGCAGGCTGTACCAGCCACTGGAGATGTCAGTGATATTTCAGAGATGCCCTGAGTCTCAAGGATCAGTGTAAATTCAGCCTGACTTCTTTGGTTTGAAATGGCAGCAAGTTGCTTCAATGGTTACCTGCAAACAGCATCCATACATTCCTATACTAAGTTTAACAATGCAGGAATTTTGGCTCACCCATTTTCCATACATCAATTTCCATGGTTCATCCTCAATGAGGCCATGTTAGGACAAATTTCGCTCAAAATAGTTGTAAGTTAAAAATAACGAGTTACTTGTAAATTAAGCCATCTTCTCTACACAGATCCAAAAACACATTTACTACCTTTTTGCCTATATCTATACAAAAACGGTTTCTGACTTTGAAAGCCAAGGTTTGTCTCAAATGCTTAAAAAAAAAAAAAAGAGTAGAAATTTGGGCTGGTGAGGTTGTTCAGTAGTAAAGGCCTAACTGCCTGGCTTTGGTCCCCAGAATCCAGTTAAAACTGAAAGGAGAAAACTGACTCTCTAAAGTTGGCCTCTGACTTCATTCATGCCCCATGGACCACTCCCAGCTCCCTCTCCTCACGTTAATAATAAATAAATAAACAAACAACAATTAAACTCCCAGCACCTTCCCCTCACATTAGCAATAAATAAACAAACAACATAAAGAATTTTGATAGTATTTTTATTTTATAATTAATTTCACATATCAGCCACAGATTCCCCGCCCCCCCATAAAGAACTTTTTAAAAAACACACTAGAATTAGACCGGAACAAATAATTTTAACAAGACTAACCAAAGAACCCAGAACGATTTGTTGCACTATTTGGTTGCGTTAATGGAGCATCATTTAAATTCCCTGCCCCAGTCACTACTTGAGATGCAAAGCTGGAGAAATGGTCCAGGAGATGCAATTGCCAGCCTTCCAGATAGCATCCCTGAAACCAGGCTTTTTCGCCCACCCAGAAACTGAACTGTGAAATGAGACGCTGGCACAGTGCGATCCGGTGGCAAGTGTCCCACATCTGCTTTCCTGAGCCGAATCCACTTTCTGCCTCTGGTTAGTTAGAGCTACAAAGAATCCCTACACAGTGCCAAAACTTCTACCTCTCCATCCCTGTATTGTTGACTCATCCTTGGAGCCAGACTACCCACGGTAGTCCATGGCAGCATGCTTACGCCTGTGTGTGTTTAATTCCCTGGGATGCCATCCATTTTCCCTCACCAGGAATTCTCGGTGAGGACACCTTGAGAGCGATTATTCTCAGAAAACAGCTCACCCAGTTCCAAGCTCCATTTGTCTTTCCCCATGGGTCATTTATCACAGGGAGGTGGCTTGTGAAGGCAAATCCTTACTGCACGTCCATAGCTTCTCCTGTGTATAATCTTATGCCGGGGCTGAGCCAAGGAAATTATTTTGTACTCTGTCTGAGTATGCGCCAGTATAGAAATAGAAGAAATCGTAGCAGCAGAGGACAATACAAGCTCTGTCACATTTTGGAAGAGCCTTCTAATACTTGAAGATTTATCACCTGATATCACAATTTATATGTGTACTTGCAATCTCCCTTCTACCAAAGATTTTCTTTCTATATATACAGCTTCACTGGGCACTGGAGAGATGGCTTAGTGGTTAAGAGCATTGGCTGCTCTTCCAGATGACCCGGGTTCAATTCCCATCTCCCACATGGCAGCTCACAACTGTCTGTAACTCCAGTTCCAGGGAATCTGGCACCTTCGCACCAATGCACACAAAATACATTTAAATAAACTATCTTTAAAAGACTGGAATTTCACCATTTCCCCCTTCCACTTCTCTCCCTTTGAACCTTCTCATATATCACTCCTTTTTCTCTTTCAATTTTTTTTCTTTTTCTTTTCTTTTTTGTTTTATGGCACTGGAATTGTGCCTGCATATATGTCTGTGTGAGGGTGTCAGATCCCCTGGAACTGGAGGTACAGACAGTTGTGAGCAGCCATGTAGGTGCTGGGAATTGAACCTGGGTCCTCTGGAAAAACAGCCAATGCTCTTAACCACTAAGCCATCTCTCCAGCCCCTTCTCTTTCAAATATATGGCCTCTTTTTTAAAAAAAGATTCAGTGGTGGTGGTGGTGGTGGTGGTGGTGGTGGTGGTGGTGGGTGTTTCTAAACACTTAATTACAATCTACTCAGTGTGTACAATGTTACTTCCCTCTATACATTCTCAGGACTGACCATTTGGTATTGAATAACCAACTGATGTGCTCTTCCTGGGGAAGACTACTTCTCTTGCTCTTAACATTCCTTAGTGGTCTGTTTTTCTTTGTACAGACTTGAGGTTTTGTGAGTTTTTCCCCACCCACATAGCATGTCTATTGGCGTCATCCTTATTTGGTTCATGTTCAGAGAATAATGTTCATGAGTCTTTATGGGTGTAGCTTCTGGCATTTCTAGGAGACACAATCTCACTGCAAACTTCTGGCTCTTACCATCTTTCTGGCCCTTCTCCCCCACTGATCTGAGCCTTCGGTAAAGGAGCTGTAGTGTAGGTATACCAGTTGGGACAAGGCTCTACAATGCTGCATTTTGACCGGTTGTAACCTTCTGTAATGGTCTCTGTTGTTGCAAAGAAAAGTTACCTTAATGCAGGGTGAGGAATACACTTATCTGTGGGTATACAGACAAATACATAGAATGTAGTTGGGGATTTGTGCTAGTTTAGTAAAGTGGTGATTATAGGTTCTCCTCAAGATCCATGACCTCACAAGCCCTGGTAAGCTGGCTAGGTTTGATGTACCTCTTAAGTAGATCTTAAGTCCAATTAGAGAGTTGATGGTTACCACCAAGGTATGTGTGGCACTACTGCACAGTTAGTGTTATCTAAAAACACAGTGGATTATGCTGTTTATGTGGTTAAAAAGCATCATAGCTGGGTAGGACTGATGGTTGCTTCCTTCCTTTGGCAAATTGAGTTGTGCTTTCTGGTACTCCAAAAGGACCCTAGACCTTAGTAGGCCCCCAGAACTTAGCACAACTGATGCCATGATGGAAAAACCATTCAGGCCTTAGACCCCAGCATGCAAGCAGTAACCCCTGCCTACACAAGAACAAAGGCCTAATCCATCAAAGTCCATAGTTCTGGGAAAGTCTCTAAATGTGCCCGTCTTGGTGTGTGGCTTCTGCAGTCCCACTTCTGAGTAACTGTTCTTGTTCACTGAGGTGTGGCAAGCCAGAGTGTGCTTAAAAGTTCACCCTGAGAAAAGCTCAAGACTCTGGTCCTAAACAACCATTGTAGTCACCTGCCAGCTACTAAAGACTTACTATTGATTTGAACCCATGTCCGAACGGTCTTCTCTGGTAGATACCTGCCAACAGTACCATGAAAGCCAGTTCTCAGGGAAGAGACTTTCAGGTCAGTTCCAGCTCAGGGGCCTCTGGGCCCTTTGTCTGAAATGCATGGTGTCTTCAGCAGTAAGAACGTACCTCCCATCTCCTGTTGGGGTGGGGAGCAAGCAAAGGCAACAGCAATAGCCTATAATGTTTTGGGGGTGTCACTTGGACAATCCTAATAACTAGGGTTGGGGGTTTTGTTAAATTGTCTACGGCTCTTGGAGGGAGAATTGTCATCCCAGATGGGACAATTCCATTTAAACTTTTATGAATATGTACACATCGACTTACCTGTATTATAGGTATGTTAGGTAGATCGTTAATAGTACAGTTCCCTATTACCTTTTCAGACATCCTTGATGTTAATGTTATTTTACCCTCCTTAGTCTTTCTTCTGTACTTATCCCTCCCTTCCTAGTTAAAGCCCCTCCCCATTTTTCCTGTACCCCACTTCAGATCACTTGTACACGGCTATTCCCCTCTCCCTTGAAGAGCTGTAATTCTCTTACCGAAACCAGGATGAGAAAACAGGTCCCAAATGGAGGCATTTACACATATCCATTGCCTAGCCCTCCTCCACTCTCTCTCTCTCTACCCTACCCGTATAGTAAGCATTGTTGGCAGGATAGCGGGATCCATTTATATTAACTTGGGGCTACTCATCCATTTGCATTCATTCAGCAAATGTGTGAGCATCTACCATGCTGCAGACACTTTGAGAAGCAAGTGATTTTCCCCTGGAGGAAAAAATCATTTTGATTTTGAAAAACCATTATGCACCACAATGATGTCCACATTGATTTCTGACTCCCAACGCTTAGGGATAATCCATGCGCGAGGTTGGAATGAGGTTAAAAATGCACAGAGCGGCATGTGAAAATTAGCAGAGGTGACAACATGTCAGCACATGACAAATGCTGGGACCTGGAAGGGAGGGACAAGGGTTTATGGAAAGGGATGGGGATGAAGAGACTGTCTGGAGGCAGCAGAAGAGAAATGAGGAGAGAACGCTGTCCAGGCCACAGAGTCAGTCATGGAGACATGCCTCTTGTCCGGTCCATTGCTGCCCTGTCTCACCTTCTGCCTCTTGTCCCGTTGCTTTTTTCTGCTCATTCATGTGGTCACGTTGCACTCTGGCATCATGACCTCAGAAGAGCCAGAATAAGAATGTAAATTGTAACAATCCCACATTCTTCTCCTAAAGAATATACATATGTGGGGTTGGGGATTTAGCTCAGTGGTAGAGCGCTTGCATAGCAAGTACAAGGCCCTGGGTTCAGTCCTCAGCTCCATCGGGGGGTGGGGGTGGGGTTACCAAAATATATATATATATACACACATATGTATATATGTGTACGTATGTATGTATATATGTGTATATAGGTATTTGTATGTGTACATATATATGTATATATGTGTGTATATGTGCATGCATGTATATATGTGTGTATATGTATGTGTATATATATATGTATATATATATATATATATATATATATATATATATATATATATATATATATGGCTAGTTTTGTCAGGGCCAGGAAGACGAAGTATACAAGGTTTCTGGAAGAGATGCAAAGGAAGAAATAGCCTCCCGTGTTCTTCAGACACTATTTGGATTCATCTGTCTTATTTATTTTCCTCAGGACATCATATTGTAAGAAAATGTATTTTCTTTACTACTCAAATATTGGAATTTTCTGGGACTAGCAATTTAACAACCCAACACACTGCCGCCCACAGAGGAACTCAGAGCAGCGGTTTAGCTCTACTGAATGGAAGAGGAAAGGAGGACAACAGTATGTAAGTGAAGGTCTGTAGATGATACACAGATCTTTGCATTCAAAAAGAAAGAAGAATGGAATGCTGGGAAGACTGACGTAGTTATCAGAAGAAATGGAAGCTTAAAAATGTGGCCAGGCCTAAGGAGATAGCTCAGCTGGTAAAGGGCTTGCCATGTAAGCAGGAGGACCCGAGTCCAATCCCCAGAACCCATTAGGCATGGTAGCAGGTACCTGTAATACAGCTCTGGGAGGGCAGACAGAGGATCCCAGGAGCCAGCCTAGCCTACTCAGTGAGCTCCAGGCTAGTGAGAAACCCTGCTTCATAGAACAGGAGGGACAACGCCCAAGGTCTGGTTTCCAGCACACGTGCACACATATCTATTCACACACACACACACACACACACACACACACACACACACACCACCATCAGCACTGAGGAAGTCAGATTGTTAGATATTGCTTTTCACCATAAGTCCTTTTCAATTTTACTATTTTAAAAACTATTATTTTGGTAAACATTTTAAATTTTAACTTTAAAGTAAAATAAATTCAAAATCTGAACAAATTAATCCTTTTTTGGAGGCACTAGAGATAAAAAGGGATTTTTTTTTTTTTCCCCTTCACTTGGAGAAATCAGCAAGTTCACAGAGGCACTTTCCACCCAGGCGGCCTTCCAAGGGCCTCGGTGCTTTTCAGCGACGTTATTATTTTCCTCTCCGCACAGCTGTGGATTAGGCTTTTGGCAGCAGAAATGTTTAAAATCGGGGAGATAAGGAAACTTGGAAACCAAAGAAATAGAAAATTCCCCAAACTACTCTCCAAAGTAGCTTTCTGCTCCCTCCAAATGAGGTAGTTGACACCGACTCCCTGGCTCCTTTCTGGGAAAAGAGGGATAGCAGCTCCAGGCAGAGAGCTAACCAGGCTGCCTGTGTCCCTCTGAAGTAAGACATCAATTCTCTCCACCCTAATTTCACTCTTAAAGCGCAAGAGAAAATTGCCCTGGTTATCTTGACAGTTTCCTTGGGGATATGAACTAAGGGCACGCTTCAAACTGGTTCTTCCACACCTGCCTGACACTAACCACTAAAAGGTACTAATGGCCTGGCTGAGGCCACCAACACTGCCTTCAGTCACACAGGGTCGTCCACTTCAGCATATCCAATGCTGCCACACCAGGGGAACAGAGCTACCAGGCAAGTTATGGGAAGATGATTCTTTAACTACCCCAAGTCCAAGGTAAATAAATATTTCTTTGCAACCTCACACACTAATGATGTCCTAATACACACTCAGTCCATAGGCCTTTGGCTTTAAGTGTCTTCCAGTACTACAAACAATAGATAGATAATATTTGAATTCATTTATTCTATCCATTCATTTATTTTGAGGTATCATATTAGGAGAAAATACATTTTCCATACTTCTTAAATATTGGAATTTTCTGTAGCGTAACTGCATCCAACCAAACACACTATATAGCCCCTTGAAGAATTCAAAAATGGAACAAGAAAGGAGGACAAGGAAATATAAGTGAGATGTACTTGCACAAACACACACATCCTCTCTCTCATATATGAATATTTAAAGTCAAAATAAATCCTAACCACAATCCAAAACTAACCTATCGCACTATTAAATATCCATCAACCTAACCATATGTATTCTTTGGAATATATAATAATACACACCAAAAAAAAAAAAAATCAAGTGCTGTTCATGGTAATATCATTTATGGCAAAAATCTGATAACTGTGTAATTTTAGTTGGAAATATCACCAAGTTTGAAAACCAAAATAAAAATTAGATAGGACTGAGAATTAATATACAAAGATGTCCATTTGTATGCATAATATGATTCCATTTTTGTTTTAAATGTGTGTGTGTGTGTGTGTGTGTGTGTGTGTGTGTGTGTGTGTGTAGCTGAGAAAACTGTGACAGAATATACCAGACTGCTAGTGGATCTGGGTGCACACAATTACATGCTAGTGAAAACTACTATGGTGGTTTGAATGACAATGGCCCCTGCAGGCTCAGATGTTTGAAGGATTGGGTCCCAGTTTGTGGAACTGTTTGAGAAGGATTAAGGGGTGTGTCACTGGGGTTGGGCTCTGAGGTTCCAAAAGCACATGTCAGGCCCAGGGTCTTCTCTCTGTCTGCTGCCTGCAGATCAGGATGTAAAGCTCTCAGCTACTGCTCCAATGCCATGCCTGTCTGCTTCCTGCCATGGTGATTATGCACTAACCCTCTAAAACTCTAAGTCAGCCCCAGTTAAATGCTTCCTTTTATAAGAATCACCTTGGTTGGGGTGTCTCCTCATGGCAATAGAACAGTATCTAAGACAACTAATTGCTCTAAATTATTATCTTAATGAAACATTGTTTTCATATCGAGGGTATAAAATGTATTTCTTGGGAATGTGAGAAAGGTGATTCCTCTCTTTAGGACCATGAGTAATGCAACAATTCCTCGAAAACATGTCTCATTTTTAAATATCATCAGCAGTTATCATATGTCTCAAAAGGAATCCCCTTCGGTAATAGCACCTGGTTTTTTTAATCCATTTCACAGATGAAAAAAAAAAAAAAGAACTAGAATAGAATCGCCTAACTCTAATCAAGGTCTTTCCGGGACTAGTGGACCCGGCAGTGAAGCTGCTGCCCTTCCGATTAGCATGTTCTATCTGTTAGGTCCTCGACTCTGAGGCAAATCCTTAGCTTTAGTTCAAAGTCATTCATTTTTTCTGTTTTGAGACTGTGTCACATCTAACCCAGGCTGTCCTCAAACCCTCTATGATGCCAAAGGTGAGCTTGAACTCCCTCCTGCCTCTACCTCCCAAGTACCGGAATTATGGGTGTGTGTCACCATACCACGCCCAGTTTTGGAGTACTGGTATGCTGCTAGGCAGGTACTCAAATAACTGGTCTACACCTCCAGCACAGAAGTCTATTGTTGTTTTTGTTTACTGTTGTTGTTGTTGTTATTATTATTATTGTTGTTATTGTTATTATTATTATTATTATTGTTATTATTATTATTACCAAGGGCTTGGGATTTATCCCATGGCCTCATGTGAACTAAACATTAACTCAACCACTGAGCTATACCTCTAGGGCAGAATTCAATTATAAATGAAAATGCCATCTCAAGAAGTTACTAGAAATAACCAAAGGAGAAAAAATTTCCTAGACCTCAATAAATCACTTTTACTCTGTTCATAAACCTCTAGAAGACTGACATTCATGAACCATGTGCCCTGGCCCTCAAAATCCTAATGGTTCTGTCTTCTCTTCTAGCTTTAAATCTGCTTTCCAAAAATTCTCTCAGGGAAATCTGTTCAAATTCTCTAAATTGCCCCAGACTTGAACCAACACAGGCACCATCCTATATGTTGAATCAAACCTAAAACCTTCTAAAAGCTGAGGCCCGTCCCCACCTCCCTCTGCCCTGTAGGCATGGCACTCTCTCTTGCCTATGAACAAAGATGAAAACATTGGAAACCCCAAGTTATCTGATTCTAATATATTTTCAGCTCTGCTTGCACATAGCTTGTCCTATCTGGCCTTAAATTTGTCTTATTTGTCGGCAGCACTGTGGGAAAGACAGCGGTCAACAATTTTTAGAGGGAAAAGCTCATTATGGCCAAAGAAGAAAACTCAGCAGGGTTCAGGAAATGTAAAGCATAATAAATAAGAAATGGGAGAATACAATAGGTACCAGAGAGGAGAAGGCCCTGTCTCCTGTTGCGGAGCCTGCAACGTGCCTGGATTGATGACGGATGCCATATTCTCACTTGGCTTCAGTGACCAGAAATACTTTTCATCCCATCTCTCACTGGTCGGAAGATCATACTCCCCAGGGACCTAACACTTCATAATAATGATTCATTATTTATTCCAGCCCCAGGACATTTCAAATGAGTGTTTCGACTACTGCTGGTTATTATATTGGATTTAACTCTCCTGATGCATTTATGGACACCACAGGAATCACTGAGATGCAGTGGTCTCCATGGCGCTCTGAAACTGCATCTTTATTTGATTTTGTCTTTCATGAACACTGAAACTTGGCCTAGAGAATCTTTTCTGCAATAATTAATCTAAATAAATATGCTTGTAAGTTAGCTAATGAATGTCTTAACAAACTGGCAGAGTAAGAATTAATGATAAAAGCTGTACCAAACTGGTTGTTTTTCTTACGGGAACATGCCAAATCATGCCCAGGCCTGTACCAAAGTAACCAGTGGGGTGGGAACCACATCTAGGACAACCTATGCAGCTTTGGAGGAAGGGCATGACAACCATATACCAACACATACTGTTCTTATTCTTTTCTTTTCCTGGTGGTATTATATAAGTGCTGTGGGGAACAAACTGGAAACCTCTATCTGCTCCTCATAATACTTTCAGTCTTTCTGCCTGAGCTTATTGCTTCCCCAATCCCAGCATTCATACATCCTACAAAAAGACACACCAGGCCATCAAAACATTCAGTAGGCTGCTGCAGTAAGTAGCGTCTAAAAGATCCCCCCAAAGGTCTAGATACAGATAATGGGCTACAGTTAAGCTGAATCTGAATGTGGCCACAGGTCTTCAAGGCTGTCTTTGCTTCCCTCCTAAGAAAGATCTTAGAATGGCAGTTCTCCATCTTCCTAATGCTATGACCTTGAATACAGTTCCTCGTGCTGTGGTGACCCCCAACCATAAGATAATTTTCACTGTTACTTCCTAACTGTACTTTTGCTACTGAGTGGTGTCTTAGTTCCTATGACCATTGGAAAGGTGTTTTTTTGATGGTTACCACCCACAGGGTGAGAACTGATGCCTTAGAGGGATGAAATGATGAAGCTGGTGGTGTATGTGCTCAGCCATAGACTTCTTCTCAGTCATTTTTTGCACTGCAACAGTGCTCAGATTATAGCGTGTGATAAAGTTAATAGCATTAACTTCTCAGTATTACAGCTTAACTAACCAAAAGATTTTCTTATTCATATGCAAGAACATTTGGTTATGGAGTTTTACAGAGGTGTTATTCTACTTATTTCTTCCAACTTGATGCTCAGTGTAGTCACAGTGGCCAAGTCATAGCTTTGTATATGGTGGAGGCCTAGGGTAAAAAGCATGGGTCTACAGGGTTAAGGGTATTCCTATTTACCTTCATTTTCATCTCTGCACTGTTGCTACAGCGATTTTCCTAAAATGCAAGACTAGATAGCGCTACCCCACACGTAAAACCCTCCAGTGGCTCAAGATCACCCCTCAACACAATGTCTACCTCCTTTCAGACTTGCCACCAAACCTTTCTGACTTGATCCAATAAAACTGATCCACTTGCCATTACTCATTTTTTTTTTGTTTTGTTTTGTTTTTGTTTTTGGAGCTGAGTGCCATTACTCACTTTAACTAAGGGAAGTTGATAGTATCTGTTAGACAATAATAATAGTCTCTGTAGGTCTAAAAGAGTGCTTACAAACACCAGGTGCCTTTTGGCTGAATAAATAAACAAATGAATAAATACTATTCTTTTTATATGAGTAAGCCAAGTTTTGATCCAAAAATTGCTGGTTCATATTCACAGGAGGGAAATTAATATAACTGTCAATACTTATAGTGATAAAACATTCTCGTTGTGTGCTGTTTGGATGAGAATGACTCCCATAGGCTCATGTGTTTAGCTACTTCGTCTTCAGTTAGTGGCTGTTTAGGAAGGATTAGGAGGCGTGGCCTTGCTGGAGTTGTGTCACTGAGCATGGGCTTTGAATTTTCAAAATACTTGCTGTATACTTGCAGATCAAGATGTGAGCTCAGCCAGGTGGTGATGGCGCACACCTTTAATCCCAGCACTTGGGAGGCAGAGGCAGGCAGATCTCTGAGTTCAAGGCTAGCCTGGTCTAAAGAGCAAGATCCAGGACAGCCAGGACTGTTGCATAGAGAAACTCTGTCTTGCAAAACAAAACAAAACAAACAAACCAAAAGTGTGAGCTTTTGGCTATTCCTTCCACCATGCTTAACTCTGCCATAATGGACTCTAACTCTCTAAAACCGTAAATTCAATTAAATGCTTTTTATTTTTATTTATGTTTATTTTTGGCTTTTTGAGACAAGAGTTTCTGTGTATGCCTGGCTGTCCTACAATTCACTATGTAGATGATGAGGCTGGCCGTGGACTCACAGAGATCCTCCTGCCTCTGTCCCACCACACCAGCTTAAAAGCTTTCTTTGACAAATTGTATGGGTCATGTGTTTTTGTCACAGAAATGGAAAAGTAGGACAGTCCTCTATCTCTCTCCTATCACTATTAAAGCAAAGAAAAACCAGATCTGCCTGACCTAGCTAAGGGTATGGGGCCAAGGAACTGAAGGATTTCCTTCTCATTATTTTCTAGTTCTTTTTTTCTTTCTTTCTTTCTTTCTTTCTTTCTTTTTTTCTTTCTTTCTTTTTTAAGACAGAATTTCTCTGTATAGCCCTGACTATCCTGGAACTCACTCTGGAGACCAGGCTAGTCTTGAACTCAGAGATCCACCAGCCTCTGCTTCCCTAGTGCTGGGATTAAAGGCATGCACCACCACCACCAGGCTTATTTTCTAATTGTTAAGGCTAATATTTCTATCCTCTTAACATTTCAAAAGATCTAAAACCAACTAAAAAGCCATTTGGTTGAAAAATAAGATTGCAAATTTACTACTAAGTAGTAAATTTGTTAGAATCTTGACTCCTTAGTATCATTCAGCCATAAAAAATCAATTAAAGAAATAATACATTAGTATAGCACATGGGTCATAAATTACAGACCACTATGCACAAGGGAATAAGCCATTACATAAGAGTCTCCAACTATCGCTAGCTAAAGTATTAATTCAGTTGTTAAGCTAAACAAATGGAAAAGTTTAACGCAGAATGGTTGGTTCTTTTAAACAAGCTTGAGAAGAACTCTATAGACCACCATTTCCTCATAAAATGCCACTTTACTCCCGGTATCCTGGAAACTTAATCAACAGCATCACACCTCCTCATGGGCCAGATGAAAATCTTAGGGGCCTAAAGAGATGGCCAGGGCTGGCTACACAGAGGAACCCTGTCTTCAAAAACCAAAAATTTAAAAAAAAAAAAAGAGTTTAAAAGGATCTACCCTGTAATGAGGACACCACAGCATCACAGGCCAACAACTAAATAGCCCATTGCCAGGAATGAATTACCTCTTTTGGAGTTGTTGGCCAGTGAAATCGCATAGACCACACTTCCAAACATGACAGGCTATCGCCTATTGCTCTTTGGTTACTCTCCCAGAACTCAATGGTAAAACTCTACTGCTGAAGACACCACATACTTGAGAACATGGAAGAATCAAGCTGGTGCTCACCTCAAAGCTTCATCCCTATGGACTAGCTCTTATAGTGTTGGAAAGAGAAGAACAGTAGCAGAGAAGAAAAGCAGTTTGCCAGTCCTGCCGAGCTGAGAACTCTGTAAGCTACACGGATGACCGGCCTGGAAAGAGATACCCACTGGTGGGAGTGTTGGAAATGTTATAGATGCAACCAAACACTTTCTGATTGGATTTGAGGTCTGCCCCATGAGACAGAAGTCACACCCAACACCAGTATCAGAGCCAAGAACTAGTGGCTAGACAGGCCACTAACCCTAAGGGAGAACCCAACGCCATTGTTCTGCTAAATGGGTCTAGTAATACACTGCTCACTAAGTTCTTATCTTCATAAGTATAGGTTCGTACGTCTCAACCCTCATCAGAGAAGTTGCTTCTCGCCGCAGATGACAATTAGCAGAGGCCCACACTTCGAGAATAAGAGACTGCAGCATGCTTATCCCCAAATGGAACATCACTATCACACTCCGGCACTCAGGCTTGGGGATCATCAAGGAGGAGAGGACTGAAGATTTTTATGAGCCAGAAGTCATGGAAGACTACAAGAAAACAGGGGTTTCTGAACACAACAGGGCCGTCACATGCATGAACTCAGAGCTGTTGTGACTGCATGGACTTTGCTATTGACAATTGATAGCTTCTGGGAGAGGAGAGAGAATCAGTTTTTGGTAAAGGTATGAACCCTGGTAGATCAACCATGCTCCAGGGGTTGGCCCCACATGCAAAAGTATTTGAGCAACACAAAATAGGCTTCGAAGCAAGAACAAGAAAGAAAATAGAAGGCACAAAGTTGGGTGGGTAAGGAGGTGGAGGTGGATCTGGGAGAAGTTGAGGGAGAAAAGATGAAAATAGTCAGAATATATTGCATGAAATTCTCCAAGAATTAAGAAAAGTTTTTACTGAAAGAAATAAAGTAGAGCCAGGGCGGTGGTGGTGCATGCCTTTAATCCCAGCACTTGGGAGGCAGAGGCAGGCAGATCTCTGTGAGTCCGATGCTAGCCTGGGCTACAGAGTGAGTTCCAGGACAGAGGACATCCAGGACTGTATCACAGAGAAACCCTGCCTTGAAAAACCAAGTAAGTAAGTAAGTAAGTAAGTAAGTAAGTAAGTAAGTAAGTAAGCAGATAGATAGATAGATAGATAGATAGATAGATAGATAGATAGGTAAAGTGGAAAGCAATTAAGGAAGATATGTTATATGTCAACCCCTGGCCTCCATGTGCACATGTGTGCCTAAATGACACATAGGCACACATGAACACATACACACAAAACAGTAACAAAACCCCTTAGTAGTTGTGGCGGTTAGAATAAAAATGGCCTCATAGGTCCATAAGAGAGTGACACTACTAGGAGGTGTGGCCTTGTTGGAGTAGGCGTGGCTTTGTTGGAGGAAGTGTGTCACTGGGGGTGGGCTTTGATGTCTCAGATGCTCAAGCCTGGCCCGTGAGTCTCTGTCTCTTCCTGCTGCCTGTCAATCCAGATGTAAAACTCTCAGCTCCTCCTCCAGCACCATGTCTGCTTGCACACAGCCATGCTTCCCACCACACGATAGTGGACTAAACCTCTGAAACCGTAAGCCAGCCTCAATGAAATGTTCTCCTTTAGAAGAGTCGCCATCCTCATGGTGTCTCTTCACAGCAATAGAACACCGACTGTGACAGTAGCCTTCCGTCTTGTATGGTCTATAGCCTGTCCACTGAAGCTACCAATAGATAGCCTTAGCTATAGTATCTCTAAACTAATCATGTCATCTTTACTAGTACTTATTTTGAGTTCACTAACACGTCCCTCAGCCACCTCACTTGGCCTCATTTTCTGTCTACACAACAGACAATTTTTTTTTTTTCTCATTGTATTAGGCCTTATCCATGCAGCAACTTACTGTTGGGGAATAGTATTTTAAGGTGTGTTACTTTTGTTTATGTTGCATTTGTTTAACTCTGTGAAGCTGTGTTACTTTGCCTGTCTAAAACACCTGATGGTCTAATAAAGAACTGAATGGCCAATAGCAAGGCTGGAGAAAGGATAGGCAGGGCTGGCAGGCAGAGAGGATATATAGAAGGAGAAATCTCAGAGAAGGGAAGAGATCTAGGAGCCAGAGAAGGAGGAGGACTCCAGGGGCCAGTCACACAGGTACACAGCAAGCCACAGAGTAAGAGTAAGATTTACAGAAGTTAGAGGATGGGAAAATCCCAGAGGCAACGGACAGATGGAATACTTTAAGTAAAGCTGGCAAGAAAGAAGCCAAGCTATAAGGCCAGGCATTCATAAGTAATAATAAGCCTCCATGTGTGAGTGATTTATTTGGGAGCTGGGTGGCGGGACCCCCAAAAGAGTAAAAATAACAGCTAACAACGACTTACAGCAACATGTACACCTTACATCCTCTCCAAGGCCACCGAGCCCCCAGTGGCCCAGTGGCCCCATCTTTCCAGCCATGCCTCCTTTCACTGGCTTGCCCAACATATCCCTGCCTCCTGGCCATGTTTCTGGTGTGGTGAGTTTGACTCCTGTCCCCTCTCAAGCCTGTCTAATGCTTTCTTCCCTGTGTGCAGACCTGAATCCAGACATCACCCTCAAGTCAGTCTCCACCATGGTACCCTACTCTACCTTCCCCAACACGGCACTTTTATTATCTGTCCCCTTCTGCTAAAGTAGAAGCTCCATATGGACAGAGTCATGTGATCCATCCATGCTATGTTCCATCCACATGGACCGGACCTGTTCCTGGCACAAAATGTATCTTAGTAAATGTTTGTCAAGCGACTGAGTGACCCCTGCCAACAGAACCTCCTTTTCCAACTACTAAATGCCGGTGCTTTGAGAGACACAGCACCCCTGGAAAGCACGCTTTTCGAAAACAAACAACGTATCTCTTTGAAGGGAATGTTTCAAACCACAATGTGATAAGACTGTATTCCAAAGTAAAGAAATGACTTGTCACGGGCCCACGCCACCGGCCATTCATCTTCGATTCCCACTGGATTAAGATCTAAGAGGCTGATTTCAGCACCCTCATCTTCAAACTAAACCTGATGAGTTATTTCCTTTCTCCAGACAATTGATAAACAGAAACTCCTGGTCAATTCTCAGTATCATTTACTCCATCTTTCATCTTTAGAAACCTGTTCTCATCTTAGTGTAACTATAGCTCCACTCTGTGGACAAACAAGGAGACAGGGTTAGAAATACAATGTCGGTATGTTTCCTGGGTGAACGCTGAGGAAATCTGAGATGGTAATCTGTAACACACACACACACACACACACACACACACACACAGCAGAATGGCAGAGACTATTTGTTTCTTATTAGACAGGATAGTAAAATTTTTAAAAATTAAATATGAATCAGGGTCCCATCAATATTTGGTAATTTTCATGCTCTTTCCCATCTCCCGTTCCTTATTTCCACTGACCTGAAACTGCTTAGCAACATTCTCTGAGGTATTTCGGCCTTGACAGGAGTTACCAACCCATGCATTTTAAAAATTCACAAACACAAAACACAAAGTTCATTCTGGCCAGACCTAGAAATGAAATCATTAAAAGCAAATGATTTCCTACGTCCGAATGGAGATTTCAACCATGGCAACAAGCAGAAGCAGCATGCCCTTTACTGGAAAGAAGAAGGAGGAGGAGGAGGAGGAGGAGGAGGAGGAGGAGGAGGAGGAGGAGGAGAAGCAGAAGAAGCAGCAGAAGAAGCAGCAGAAAGAAAGAAAGAAAGAAAGAAAGAAAGAAAGAAAGAAAGAAAGAAAAAAGAAAGAAAAAAAGAAAGAAAGAAAGACTGTTTTTCACTGATTAGCATCTCTTGACCCTGGCCCAGGAAAACCAATCCACCATGAGGATGCCAATAGATAGGCGTAAACAGCAAGTCAAGACCTCAGCAGTGTCCATCTGGCACAGTTTCCTGATCAGGTGCAGCAGTGAGTTAATGATACCTGCCAGAAAAGCCCAGAAATACTCTAACATGTCTTTGAATGTGCTACCTTTTAAGATCACGGGTCTCCAAGCCATCCCAGCCAAACTCAGTTTCTAAACTCAACACAAGAGATGCATAGCTGTTCTCACAGACAAGATCTGAAACCATTTCAGACAGACAGACCGGCTTCCACGTGTGGATGATGGGAATACGGTTACCGTCCCTTCTCTAGCCCCCATGAGTTGAGTGTGAGCGATAGTATGCATTTCATTGGGTTTTTCACTGAACCCACTCACTTAGAAAGCTTCAACTCAGAGAGACTAGAAGCATAGGGAAGTTTAATCTTTGCTGACCTGAGATAAACCCTGTCTCCTCCCTCCCCCATGCTTCTGGCCCTCTTGAGTTCCCTATCAAAACAGCCTGGAAAACAGAGGTCTGAATTCCTTAGCTCTAAAATAAATGTTTGTTGGAGCTTCAAGAGTGACCTTCCTCAAGGAGCTGAGTAGGAGGCCGAAGTTTGAGATACAGCATGTGCAAGAATCCAAAAGCAGGCAGGGTGGCAAGCAGGGGAGGCAGTTCTGAGAACCTGTGAAACCACACGGTACTGCAGCTGCCTGCTCTGCCTACACTGTGGCTGCAAATCCGTTTCAAAATGTCAAGAACAGCCTCTTTCCTCAGGTAGGTCGTAGTCCACAGACGTGTAAATACTTCGTTTTTCCTTTATGAAAATAAATGTTAAGGGAGAGGGTTAGCACAAAGGGAAAAAGTATTACAGAGCAGACAATGACTGGACTCGGTTTTCATGAATGAATAAGAATTCGTTGGGTTGGGGATGTAGCTCAGTGGCAGAGTACTTGCCTAGCAAGCACAAGGCCCTGGGTTCGATCCTCAGCTCCAAAAAAAAAAAAAAAAAAAAGAATTAGTCAACATAGACCGGGCCATGGTGGCCCACATCTTTAATCCCAGCACTCAGGAGGCAGAGCCAGGTGGATCTCTGTGAGTTCGAGGCCAGCCTGGGCTACAGAGCGAGATCCAGGACAGGCACCAAAACTACACAGAGAAACTCTGTCTTGAAAAGAAAGGAAGGAAGGAAGGAAGGAAGGAAGGAAGGAAGGAAGGAAGGAAGGAAGGAAGGAAAGAAAGAAAGAAAGAAAGAAAGAAAGAAAGAAAGAAAGAAAGAAAGAAAGAAAGAAAGAAAAAGAAAGACAAAAAGAAAAAAAAAGGTCTCTCATCTTGACAAAAGCATGTAGGTCCAGTTTCACATCTTCAAATTCCCATCTGTACTCTGACACAAGTCCCACTGTAAAAGCATCCTTTCAAAAGGATAAAAGGGGAGGCTGGAGAGATGGCTCAGAAGTTAAGAGCACTGGTTGTTCTTCCGGAGGTCCTGAGTTCAATTCCCAGTAACCACATGGTGGCTCACAACCATCTATAATGAGATCTGGTACCCTCTTCTGGCCTGCAGGCAGACAGGCAGACAGAGTACTGTATACATGATAAATAAAATTAATCTTAAAACAAGATAAAAGGAGTCTCAGTAAGCGCTGAATTTTTATTTGATGGGGGAAAAATATACAGAAAGGCCAGCAAGATGACTTGGTGAGTAATGATGCTTGCTACCAAGCCTTCCCATTTGCGTTTGATCCCCTTACCCCATGTGGAAGGAGAGAACCAATCATTGCAGGTTTTTCTCTTAACCCCCCCCCCACGCATAATACGAATGCATTTATTATGTACATACATCATAAACAAATGTAAAACTATATAAATAGGACATTTTGACGTTTAGACTCATAGGCACAAGTAAGTCTCAGCAACCATTCCATCCTGTTGCTTATTTTATGACATTGTTTCATTTTGTCTGCCTTGAGGCAGTGAGCTAAGGGCCTCACACATGCTAGATGAGTAATCACTGAGTGATATCCCCAGTCTTCTTTTAATTTATTTGAGATAGGAACTCACTAGGTAGCCCAGGCTGACCTTGAACTCAGGCTATAGATCAGAAAGGACCTGAACTTTTAATCCTCCTGTCTCGGCCTCCCGAGCAGCTGCAATTACAAGCCTAGACCATCAGACTTGCTCTCCTATTTTATGAATGAAGTAATTCACTCTTATTCTACTTATTCGTTCATTCATCCGAACATGGCAGGTTGTATCCTAGTGAATGATTCCTCTCCAGTGGCATCAACACCCATTTCAAAGACGGACATTATTGAGTTGCCCCCCAGGTTACCACATCAGACACTACAGAGGAGAAGCCAGCAACTGGTAGTTCAACAAGACGTTCGAACACACCCACATGTCTGAGGAGAGCTTTGCTGTGCCCTATTAGTCAGGTGTATTAGTCAGGGCTCCTTAGCTTAACTGGATTAAACAGAAAAGGGAATTTTTAGGCCACGCAAATGAAAATTCAGGGGGTAATACTTCTTCCAGAAAAATCTGTGAAGAATAGTATTTTTTTTTTTCAATAGCTTCAAACGCTCTCCTCTGTTAACTGAATACTCCTTTGTCGGGGTTACCCATCCCTTGCCCCCAGGTAGCCAATCCTGCTGGTTTCCTATTGCCTTCCAACAGATATTTTGGCAAGGTCCTTGTGGCATTCCCTTCCTTAACCACATCATGTCCATGCCCCCTGTTCTCACGGCATCCGTGGCATAGCCTGGGCCAACACACTTACCATTCTCTCATCCCATCTGACATCCCGCCTCAGCTTCATGAGCAGGCTCTTGTTCTACCACTGCATGGAAATCCTGTGTCTGCTCCAACCATTCCTTATACATAGTCTCACGAACTCCTATTCTATCTAGGATCTGACCCATACCAGGCAGCCACTGATTATCATTCTGTCAGGAACTATTTTATTATTTCTAAAACCAAGTACTCATTTCAGCCCATTCACGTGATGGTAAGGACTAGAGAATTGCACATAAGCCAGTGGTTGGATGATTAAACCTTCACGGGGGCACTGGGGAGATGACTCAGAGGTTAAGATGGATGTTCTTCCAGAGGTCCTGAGTTCAATTCCCAGCACCCTCATGGTGGCTCACAACCATCTGTAATGAGATCTGGCGCCCTCTTCTGGTATGAAGGCCTACATGCAGGCAGAACACTGTGTACATGACAAAAAATAAATAAAATAAAAAAATAAAAATAAAAAAAAACCTCCGCAGGGTGAAAAGGATGTAAGAATCAGATTAACAGCACTCAGTTCCAGACTGAAAACTACCTTCTTTGCCATTTATATTGGAGTTGCCATGAGTGACAGACCACTCATTTTTCACCCAATGTTCTGTTTTATAAAATGTTTTATAAAAGATTAGAGGACATCTAAATTTTAAGGTGGTAAGCCACAGCCCCAAATAAAGACATTTCTCACCGAGGTGTCATGTATGTAAGTTTGGCAATGAGGGCTAAGTGAAGGAGTGTTACTTGAGAATTCTGGAGAATATCGAAAATATGGGCAAAGTATAGTCTTCATTTCCAGATTCTTCCTTTCCATTCACTAAAATGGAACCCTCAAGTCTGGACGGAGGGTGGTCCTTCTGAACCATAAATTGGGAGACAGAACAGGCTCTTTTGTGCTTGAGACAGCAGATGGTTCAATATTCAGGAATTTGCAAGCTGCTTGTGAAATCCTTGTGGTTTGAAATTGTTCATGGTAGGAATATTTTCACCATAGGAATTAAGCAAATGCTCCACAAATCCAGACTCCCTCCTCTCTACCCCTTGCCCTAAAAGCCAGTTTTTCCACGTACTACTGTGGAAATGGTAGAGGAGAAGAGCCCTGAGGCCCTGAGAGTCATGAACAGCTCATCGTATAAGCCTTGATCTATATGAGAGAAAAGTCGATCTCCATCTTGCGAGGTATTTCCTCATTTGCTTTCTGCCCAACAAAGTCAAACCTAATTGTAACAAATACTCACGTTGAACCCTGGGGTCTGACTATCACATGAGTGTAGCTTTGAGATAAATCTGGAATCTGAAAAACAGTATCTGACTAGTTTTGTTTAGGTCAACTATTTGCATCCTTAACATAGTCTGTAGGAGCCAGGAATGTGGGTTCCACGGTGCAAAACGGCCCATCCAAAACCATCTTTGTAGTAGACCCTGTTAGTTTACATCTGCAAAAGAAGCCATGGGCTAAGTATGGAGTTTGAGGTAGTTCACAATGCTACCGTGAACATACAGATATCTAACGTCATCCATTCTACATCGTCTAATGCATCCCTTTTAAGCCTCTATAAAATGCTTTATCAATAATTTCAAAGTGCTCTTTTTATAAATGCTAGATACAGATGTTCTGGGCTGTATGCAGTGTATCATTTTGCAATCGCTTCTTAGCCATTTAGTGTTGCACCATGCTTCACGTCTTGCTTATTCCAATCCACACTCTCTCCATTGGTTGACTCATTTATTTCTGTTCGAACAAACAATTCTAACCAGGCATGCCTGAGCAGAGCTGTTCAGATGACGATGCTTTATCTGCAGAAAGATGTAAGAGGGTATCACAAGCAGCCCTCAAACGCCCAATGCAGTGAAAGCCAAAACACACACACACAAAGGAAGAGAGTAATGTCCCTTAGACAATGAGAGGCTGGAGAAGCTCTTTGACCTTATGAAAGGCCCTGACATCACCGCATCGGGGAGAGTCACAGACCTGAATAGCTGGATGCATATCATGATTTCAGGAGAAAGGCAACTACAAATCCATAGCCACAGTAGTAAACGAAATGCACCTCCAGGGAACTCTGACATAATGCCCTTTATCCCACTGAACCGATCCGGGTACACAAACTCAAGGGCCTAACCTCAGCACTAAATTGTGCACACTTAAATGAATTCACTTGTGGTTTGTTATTAGTTCCCTTATTGGATCACACTCTCCTGGGAGATTTGAGTTGAAGCACGCAAATAGGATAAGATTCTTGACCAATAAAAGAGAATATTGAGGAGCTGGAGAGATGGCTCAGCAATTAAGAACACCCGCTGCTCTTCCAGAGGACCTGGGTTCAATTCCCAGCACCCACATGGCAGCTCACAACTGCCTGTAATTCCAGTTCCAGGGGATCCGACTCCCTCACACAGACCTGATGCTCAAACACCAATGCATATAAATATTAAAAAAAAAAATTTTTTTTTAAAGAGAATATTGAAAAGTGGTACACAAAGTGCTCCCAGAGAGGAAACAGGCTGTGGTGTCCTATCCCATAAGAACGGGCATCCATGGGTCCCAGTCCGTTCACTGATGCCCAATTTTCAAATGGACATAGGACTCCAACAAGGTCAGTCAGACACAAAAGCAAGTAGAATGCTTTATTAGAACATTTGCTGTCTCCTTTGAAGGAGACACTAGGCAGAGATGTCCCCTCCCCACCCCCGGGGCTGGCTGCCTCCCCAGAAAGAAGGCTAACTGTAGAGGAGTAGGCTCTTCTTCAGCAGGTTAAAAAAAAAAAAGACTCAGAGAGGAAAAGAAGAAATGAATGGAGAGCCAGAACAGGGACTTTAAAGGTCGTAGGAGGAAGTGGCATTCTTCTCATAGTCTCCAAGTATGAGAAGAAACATAATTTAGGTTCTAGCCAGCATCCCAAACAAAGAGAGGAAAGAGAAAGCCAAAAAGTTGCATCTTCGAAAGATCCAAAGAAGCTCATGCTGGTTAGCAGGAACTCTGGGAAGAAAAAGAATAGCATTTCATTAAAGGGATAATTATTCTACCTAGGTTTTTAGAATGGATTAAGATAAGTCTACCTTCCTGGAGCGGTCCTGTCTTCCATAGCAGTGGACGTTTGGCCAGCCAATTGACTGACCCAACTGGACTATTTGATCTCTACCCAGGCCAGAGATGGCGCCCTTCTGCCAAGAAGGATGTAGCTTTCCCTGAATAGACATTTGTTGCTGTCATGTCTCCATTACCTCACTGTACCACAGGCTGAGCATCAAGGATCGTTGAGGAAGGCTTATCACTAAGAACAAAATAAAACTCTCCACCATGGTCCGTGTTTAAAGAACTTGCAGATGGGAAGAACAAGGGGTTGAAGGTAGTCAGCCTTTCAGTCGACTCTCTTCTCTGATGGAAAGAGGGAGAAGACTTTAGAGAAAACAAACGATGCATTTTGCAGAATAGCTCAAGTCCCTCCATAGCCCCTTCTTGGAGTGAATTGGACTGGGCCCTCTGCAGAATGAGACCGCAGTGGATGAGTTACTTGCCACTGCCGCACGAGTTGTGGAGTGGAGGGTGGCTTTTGGTGGAAAGGTGCAAAGTCTCTGAACTGAGCCAGCACCTGATCCTTGAGAGAAATGCTAATGTTGACAGGGTGGGCCAGATGTTTAGGCTGTATACTATTGGCAGCAGCAAATGCCAAAGGGTTCCTCCTAGCTCTTACCAACCACAAAGAAAGCTAAAAGGTGGTTGGATTTAGCTTGGCGGTGGTGGCGCACGCCTTTAACCCCAGCATTCGGGAGGCAGAGTCAGGCGGATGTCTGTGAGTTCGAGACCAGCCTGGTCTACAGAGCAAGATCCTGTGAAAACCAAAAAAAAAAAAAAAAAAGTGGTTGGATTTAAACCAACAGGCTTTTCAATTAAGCTTGCATCACGATATAAAGCAGAACACAGCACCTAGGAAAGAAACTCTATGCGGCCCCATTAAGGATGGTTGTGGGAGAGGCATCTTAAGAGCCAGTGTGTATAGTTCAAGACGGAAACCTCAGATTTTCTATGTGAAAATCAAGAGACACTTAGTCAGTGCTAGTCAGATAAGCAGCTACAATCTATAGAGAAAGATAACACGGCAACCTCACTAGGGCAAGGAAGAGGAAGTGTAGGCTTCAGATCCTACAGGCAAGGCAGCCCTGGGGGTGGAGGGGAAGGGAGTGGGGGGGGGGGCTTGACAGGGGAAGGGTTGACACTAAGGATTAACAACTCCACCTCTTTAGCCCGGGGACTTTGAAAGCAACTGCTTTTAAACTTTTTAAATGAATACTGCTGAGTCTTAAGGTTTTTCCATCAATGTGTTTTAATAAGCTGAAAGTGTCACAAGCCGAGATGCCATTAGTGAAGCTGATAGCAGGTGGCAGAGCAGAGAGTTTTGACAGAATACACTTAGTAGCAATTACAGGAAAAAGACAACCCTTTGGTGTTTATAGCCTGACCCAAGCAAATATTCTCACGAGACTGCTCTCCCGGTAAAGGTAACGTTAGCACTTCCTGCACGCAGGGCCAACTGTCTGTCCCTCCAAGGAGGTTTCTATGGAAGCAAAGGGTGGGACAGAAGTGGCCAGGTGATGAGGTCACAGTGTTTGAGGGCAATGGGAAGTCTTCATCAAACGCCAGCCAAGTTGCAGGAAAACAGCTAATTAATTAAAACCAGGGGCTGGCCTCCGAGGCCTTGTGATCCCAGAGTCCATCTCAGAAAACAAATCCCCTTCTTGTGCATTTCCAGCCATCACAAAGGATGCTGGGAAAGCAGTTGGAGCCTGCGACAACGTGGTCTCCGATGATGGCGTGAATTAAATGCAGACTCAGATATAACCAAAGTATGACTGGGAACTGAGAATCAGAACTGTTGTGTGGTGACACTTGGGGGTTAAGTCCTAGCATGTTTATATATATATATATCACTGAGCTGTAACCTCACTAGGTCAAGGAAGAGGAAGTGTAGGCTTCAGATCCTACAGCAAGGGCAGGCCTGGGGGACAGGGAGCAGAGGGCGAGGATGTAGGAGTGGGGTTAACAGGGAAAGTGTTGACACTAAAGATTAACACATATATTAAGGATTATATATATAAAGTTATTCCAGAATCTCTTTAGCATACCAAGCCAGATAGAGTGCCTAACATTTGAACCCTGAAGGAAAGAGGGGTCATAGGAGATAGACAGTTGACCCATTTTTCCCCCCAACTACTGACATCTTAGAGCGGCAGTTCTCAACCTGTGGGTCATGACCTCTCTGGGAGTTGACCAACCCTTCCACAGAGGTCACCAAAGACCATTGGAAAACCAAAGACATTTACATTCCGATTCCTAACAGTAGCAAAACTGCAGCTATGAAGTAGCAATGAAAATGATTTTATGGTTGGGGGTCACCACACCATGAGAAAAACTATTTAATGGTCTCAGCCTTAGGAAGGTTGAGAAACACTGTCTTAGAATAAATAACTCGTGGCAAGCGCAAGGCTCCAGGTTCGATCCTCAGCTCAAAAAAAAAAAAAAAAAAAAAAAGAGAGAGAGAAAGAATAAATAACTCGTGATGAAGAATCAGAGGCAAAATAATTTCACATCTGGCTAGAGAGATGGCTCAGAGGTTAAGAGCACTGGCTGCTCTTCCAGAGGACCTAGGTTCGATTCCCAGCACCCACATGGCGGCTCATGACTGCCTATAACTCTAGTTCCAGGGCATCTGGCACCCTCACACAGACAGACATACATGCAGGCAAAACACCAATGCAGATAAACTAACAATAAATAAATAAAATTCCACATCTATTAATTTGATATGCAACCTTTCCCAGGGGGCTCTGTTCCTAGGTGGACAGATGGGGAGGACTCCACCAGCAAACCCTTGGGCTCAGGGGTCAGCTCCACATCCTCAGGTAACTGTGGTTAAGGGTAAAGATTGCTCCTTGTGTAGCTCTGAGCCAAAACTTCCTTTCCTGGAGGTTCTGAAAAGGAGCGCCAGACATTCTCCGCATTCCCGTCATTCCCTAAGGGCTGAGGCAACTGCTCATCCGTCTGCTCCTCGGGCACCTGAGGACCTGGACCACACTGGCTCTTCTGGGGAGAGCTGAGTTTGTTACAAAGACAGGAGAAAGCCCTGAAGCCCACAAGGTGGAGGCTAGAAAAGTTCAAGACACAAGCTTGGAATGAGGCACTATGGGTATAAACTGGGGTCGGCGGAGGCTCCGCTGCTCAGCCCTGCAGTGACTCACCTAGGAAAGGACGTAGGGTTCCAAAGCCCTCCTCGAATCCATCCCGGAAAAAAAGATTTTTAGCTAGAACAACTTTTCTGGGACCGTAGGGGGCTGGGGGAGGGATATGATGGGGACACTACTCGCTGAATCTCAACAGCTCAGGGAGAAGACTAACTACCCCAGCTTCAGAGCCCCTGTGCTGAGCACTCCTTAGCTTTCCGCTTCCCCTTTCTGCTTCTCTATCAACCCTCCTGTCTCCTTCGGACTTTCCCATCCATGATCGGGGAGTTCGCTGCAGGGAACCTGGAGAACTGGAAGGTGGCCCCGCGTTTTATTCGTGAGAGCTGCAGCAGACAGCCACCAGAGGGCAGTGCCGATGCCAGCCTCGCCAGAGTTCCTCTCTCTCCAGACTCAGGCTGGCCCATCCGCACATCCTGGAACAGGATGTTTGGGAACTCTTCCTTCAATTCTCCATTTAAATAAACAACCCCGAGGTTGGATACACCCAGACTCACATCCCGCTAACCCCACGGATCACGCAGGTCCAAATTCCTGGTAGATCCACAATTTTGCCTGATTTTATAACCCACCACAACGAGAGCTTAAGCTCGTGGGTTCTGCCTGAGTTTTGGAATTCCTTCCAGACGCTATCCCTCAGAGTGAAAAGAACTTGGCAAAGAATGGGCAAGTTAAGTGATGTTAGGGCAGCTTAGTTGTACAAGATTCCTTTTTTCTTCTTCTTTGTTTGTTCCCTATTTTCAAGTTCTCAGGGTATGCTTTGGTCAAAAGCAGAGCTCAGCTGAGCGAAATCTATAAGATTAGTCACCATACACAAACACCAGGACAGAGAGCCATGCATGTTTGTCTTGGAATGAGGCACTATGGGTATACACTGGGGTCTGCCGAATCTGCCCCAGTGTCTTTGCAAGAAAAGCAAAGTTGTAGAAAGCCTTGGCTTCCAGGGGGCAGAATTTCTCTTCCAGATAGATCAGCTTAGGGTTCACAGAGACCTTGCACCCCTGGGCAGGAGCAGGCCACCATCACACTGCCCCTAGGGTATTAAAAGTAATTATGAGTACTAGGAGTAACTGTCTAAACCAGTGCTTCTCAATCTGTGGGTCGTGCCCCCCTTTGGCAAATCTCTAGCTTCAAAAAATACTTACAATTCACAACAGTAGCGGAAGTTACAGTTATGATGTAGCAATAAAAATAATTTTATGGTGGTCATGGAGGGGGGTCATCACAGCATGAGGAACTGTGGGGTCACTGCATTAGGAAGGCTGAGAACCACAGGAAACTAGCCTGAGGCGGAAGACCTAGGTGAAACCGTGAGCCAGGCGTGAAGAAGTAAGATGCAAAGCTCACCACGGACAGTTTCCTTGGCCCCAGGTCTGGAGCTGGACTTCTTCAGACAAGGACTGATACCAACCTTATCGCTGGTTTCTCAGCAAAGGCCGATAAGGTGAGGGAAATATTTGTAGGCAGAGATTTCTGGAATTTCCCCACAGTGCTGAAATAGCATCCAGAGTTCAAGAAGGCCATATTTGGACAACGATAAGTATGTGTTTTGTTTTCTTTCTATCTTTTGTGTTTTTACTCTTTTATAATAACATTTAACACAAGGTCGGGGCTCCTGTCTTAGAACTGTCCCAGAGACCTCCCCTATCCAAGGACAGATCCCAGACCCTCCCCGGGGTTGTGAACTATATACTGTGTTTCTAAAGGGAAAAGTACAAACAGAGGCAAGACTTACTGAAATCAGACACCTTCCTCCACGGGAGGCAGAAGATGAAATAAGTAGACAAAACAATCCAAGGTTAAATATTGCAATTGTACACAAGTCTTTCTTCCTGGGCGGGGTAACACTTTCACTACAGGCCTGGAGAGAGAGTACAGGAACGCAAAGATGGAGGGTGTGTTGCAGGGAGCCTCCCCAAAGGGAACCAGAGACTCTGGAAGATCACTCCTGACCCAGCAAAACCTGAAGTAGAATGTTGACAAAGGGGTGGAGGTGGATTCAAGGCTCCTGCAGCTACCACTTCACTCACCTGCTCCTAACCTCTGAGACATCATCAGCAAGACATCAACAGGAGCTTTGCTCTTACACTTTTGTTTACCAGACCGTGTGCCCCAGGAAAATCGGGCAACAACCACCTCTCCCCCCGCCCACCTTTATAAATCCAAGTTCTGGCACACAGGGGTACAGATGAAAACAGAGCTAGAGAAGAGAGGATAAACAGCCCATGAAGTCCTGGGAGGAACTTGGCTAAATAGAGTTGTTTCTGAACATGACAAGTTGGCCTCGTTCTGGGCTCTTCTGAATGTATAATTGATGTGACCCATCTGTTTCCAGTAAAGGAACTTTTTTTTTGCTTTTTTTTTTCCCCCCCTTTTTCTTCTTCTAACTTTCACCCAAAACAAATGGCTTTCTCCTTTGGCAGTGTTCACACAGGCTCTCGGGAAAATGTGTTGAGACCAGAAAGCCCCACCCACACCCACACCCACACCCACACCCCACCCACACCGCTACCACTGCAGACCGCCAGCCAGCCGAGTTGTGATGGTTCCTTCCCATTCTGAGTTGGGTAGATGAAAAGTCCTGCCGGTCTCCGTGTAGGTAGCTTCTCAGCTGAGACTAACTAGTAAAATCCACCCGGCCATCTGCTCAGCACATTCATCACACTCTCGAGGCACTCTCCTGAACGCGTGGAATGGCAGCCAGAATACAGCTTCCCAGCCTAGCCCCTGTACTTCCTGGATTTGCAGAAGGAAAGCAAGAAGAAAAGCCTTTTAGGTCCCCAAGCTCATTCTGCAGGGATTTACTAAGAACTTCCTCCACACCTCAGGTACTGGAGTGTGATCATGATTAAGCTCTAATAGAGCAAAAGAAAGCCTAGCTTAGTTCTTGTCTTTACAAGGAAATACACCAGTCCCAAAAAAAAAAAAAAAAAAAAAAAAAAAAAAAAAAAAAAAAAAAAAAAAAAAAAAGAAAAGGAAATTTTTATTTCACAATAACAAAGGAAAAGGAAAGTAGATATTGGTGATGATGGAAAACCATGAGACTACTCCCAGGTCTACGGCTGATGGTAATGTAAAATGGTGCAGTTGCTGAGACTAAACCTCTGGCAGTTCCTCAGAAAGATGCCGAGTGACCATATAGCAATTCCACCCATCACTGTACTGGTAGGAGAACCGGAAGCATGGTTGATCATACAGCAACCAGTGCACAGATAGTCAAAGCAAAGCGGTACTGCTCAGCCCATATTGCTCACCCCCCCCCCCCCCCCCCCCCCCCCCCCGTGGAAACAACCCTCCATACAATGACAATCCTTTAGTCACACCAAAGGATGCAGATGATGACATGGATTAACCCTAAACAAAAGTCAAGATTCACAAATAACATATGAATCTGTTTACATTAAACGCCCAGACAAGGCAAAACCATAGATAAAAGTAGATCAGCAGTTGCCATATAATTGGGAAGAAAAGTAGTGGGGGAGGGGTACCAATGGGTATGTGATGCTTTGGGCTTGGTAAGTGTTCTGAAATTACACAGTGGTGATGATTGCACTTTTGAATATACTAAAATCCTGAATTATACCTTTTTAAAGGGGGACTCAAGTAAACTAGTGCTCAATAAACAAGGGAATTGTCTCATGCGATTAGTGTCCTCTTCGATCCGAATGCTGTTCAGCACAGTTGAACTAGAGAAAGGAACTCGGAAAGTATTCTTAAAAGATGAGACTTCAGCACTCGGGAGGCAGAGGAGGGAGGATCTCGGTGAGTTCGAGGCCAGCCTGGTCTACAGAGTGAGTTGTAGGACAGCCAGGGCTACACAGAGAAACCCTGTCTTGAAAAACAAAACAAAGCAAAAAAGAGACCAAGCAGAGCCCATGGATGGGAAGTGGGGAGGAAATGGGTCAAAGGAGGAAGAATGGGTCGATGCTCAGCAAAGAGCAGAACGTACCTAGTGCTGGGGGGAGCAGAGGGCACACGTCCATTGGAGGGGTATAGCCACTAATCTCAGCGGGCTGAAACAGTGTTCGCAATGGGAAGGCTAGGGGTGACTAAGAGCCCACAGGCTAGAGTGTGGACTTCACCCCGCTATCAACAGGCACCCCATGAAAAGGAGAACGACTAGACCTTATTTATTCTTTGGAAAGGCTGTTTCAAATGCAGAGTAGAGACTGGACCGGAGGTGGGCAAGATCAAACATCTGGGAGGTTTAACTGGGAGGTTATTGGACTAAGTCAGAACTGACTTTTCCCAAATAGGGAAATCATGAAGTTGGGGAAGTACATGCAAGCTCCCTGTAATTCTCTGCCAACCATAACAGCACCAGGCTCCACCAGGAAGAAAGATGTGGTTTCATCAGGAGGTGGTGCTGATGCTGAGGTAGCAGGCATGTTCGCCAGCAAACCCTACTCTGGGTTTTGGTCCAGACTGTAAATTCAATCTCCTCTACACCCAAGTTCCCCTTATCAGACCAACAAGACAACAAAGATCCCCAACATTTGCGATAGAAAAAGATCTACTACAAAGATTATGAACTTGAGAGGCAAAAACACTCAAGTTCAAGTTCCTACCTCCCCACTGCCAAGCTTAGGCTCTGGTCTCAGCTTCCTCTGAGGTGTATCAAGTAGCCCTACACACAGCACAGCTTTGTGCTGAGAAGAATAGGCAGTTATGTATATAAAAAACAAAAACAAAAACCCTGCATCAGCCCTCAACAAACAACTCGGCACCACTCAGACCACTGGGATTCTAAGTTTGTTTGTTTGTTTGTTTTTCAAGATAGGGTTTCTCTGTCTAGCCTTGGCTGTCCTGAACTCACTCTGGCCATGAACTCACAGAGATGGTGCTCTGCCTCCTGAGTGCTGGGATTAAAGGTGTGCGCCACCACCACCCCCTGGCCAGCTGGATTCTAATTCTATAATTATATAACTGTAATGCTTCAATGTGAGCCCAATACCAAAAAGTCACTGTACCTTTTGACCTGAACTTCCAACCTTTTAGTATGCTAGAAGTGGCCATTTAATTGTCATCCCAGAAAGACATAGATGATTTACATCCAGGGTTCCTTAAATGACATTTCAAAGCGAAATGCAGCTCAGTTGACTTCTTAAAGGTCTCAGAGCATCTCGGAAAAGTCATCAAGCCAAGCTTGTTTACTTTTAAGCCAGGGGAGGCCAAAGTTCCAGGTAAAGGCTTCCCGTTCCTAGAACTCTACATAACTCCAAGGCAGCAGACTATATCAACAGTTTGAGGCACCCAACACAAGGAATGTTGTCTGGAATGATAATGTGGGAAGAGAGAAAAACAGTTTGTGTAAACACCGCGGGCCGTTTACTTTACAGAGGGCCATCTTAAAAGCTATGGAGAGGCTTTCCAGGCACAGTTGTCTTCCAGGATTTTCTGCAGAAAGGAAGAAGTTTTAAAAAGCAAGCAAGGGAAGAAGGCATCCAAAGTGGGTTTCAGCCACCAAGGTACAGAGCCATCAGTGCCGTGGATTCTCCTCCACTAGGGTGCAGTTTCTAATGGTAAAATAGAATTTTCATTCTCTCTCTCTCTCTCTCTCTCTCTCTCTCTCTCTCTCTCTCACTCACACACACACACACACACACACACACACACACACACACACACACACCCTTATGGATCTTCCAGGTATGTGAAAATGTTGACTCCCCCCCCCCCTTTTTTCCTGTACTATCTCAGGTTAAACGGATTTATCCCCGCCCCCCCCCTCCCTGCCTCACCTTTCTTATGTTCGCTGATCACTGCAGTGGATTTGAAGAAGCACAAGGTGGCAGAAGCAGGCTAGAAATGCAGCTTCAAAGAAACCGAGGGCAACCTGAAGAGCTTAGAAACGGAAACAAAAAAGTCTCTCTCCCCTTGAAAACATGACCCGTGAACCGAGAGACACCAGACAAGACTCAGGATAGGGAAATGGACCATACCAGGATGTGGATAAGTGTTTTGAGTTTTCATCCTGAGCTTATTAGCTGTAATGATACCAGATAGGCAACTTCTCTTAACCTTCAAGCTTTTTTTAAATTTTTAAATTATTTTTTAAATTAAAAAATGCAGTATTATTAATTTTAAAATGATCAAACTTTTAAAAGTAGCAGCAGAGTCACATCCAACTTCACATGCTGGAGCATCGATTTCACAAAAGATTTAAGGTGTCTGCATGGATCTATGTTTGTTTGTTTGGTTGGTTGGTTTTTTGGTTTTTTGAGACAGGGTTTCTCTCTGTAACTTTGGAGCCTTTCCTAGAACTCACTCTGTATCCCAGGCTGGTCTTAAACTCACAAAGATCTGCCTGTCTCTGCCTCCTGAGTGCTGGGATTATAGGTGTGCACCACCCCCTCCCGGCTCGGGTCCATATTTGTTATGTAAAGTCCTGACCAAGATCACTGGTCAGAGTGGCTTATTCTATGGAACCCCATTCCCATCAGCAGTGCTTTCTTTCTATACACACCAGTAACACCTGAGCCGAGAAATTAACATATTTTTTAAGACTTGACTTCACAACAGTAACCGATTACCTGAGATAACCAAGATCGAACAAATGAAACAGTGACCTCTTTGATTCCAAACCGAATGGAATGAAATTCCTTTTCTGTCTGAACATCTTTCTCTCTAAGACCTGGGTAACTTCAGCTTTTGAGCCGACCTATAACTGCCTGGACTTTCATGGTTTCGCTTTTTTTAAGCTTTCACACTCTGCAACTAATGAGATTTGCTCCTGGGAAATTCACCAGAGCCATACGTAATTCACCTGCTGCCTTTGAGTCGCTAGCGCTGAAGTGAGGCGTGGTACAAAATCATTTTGTTACCTGTTTTAGACAGGCAAAAACTCACCCAACAAGGACTGCATGGGTCTCAGACCTCTGAGTGGGAGACAGGGTACCCTGAACCAGGCATTCAGATACTGGTAAAATTACGTATTATAATGTCTTCATTTTTGTGACCTTAACTCAGTTTTTTAATCAGTCGGTCGACATCTACGAAGTTCAAAGTAATGTGAAGAAACTGTTTCTCTTTTAAATGAATGCTAAGTTTGCTCTAGTCAAAGAACAAAACACTGACTTCCAGGAGAAGAAATTCAATTGTCAGGAACAAACGTTACTCAAGACTCTGGAGTGAGTCTCCTTTGTAAGACACCGGCAGAGGGAATTCCCTTCATGAACAATGTCTCTGTGGTAACCTTGAAAGATCCCACTGATGGCTTCCTCTTTACCCAGAAACTTTGACCAAGTGCCTATCTTACTCAACTATTCCCAGCCAGCTCGGAAAGGGGATTTCCTGGACTCTGTGTACCTAGGTTCAGTCGGCAGTGGTCCCACACATCACATGATGCAAAAGAGCAAAAGGAAGAAAAGGTCATCATCAAGAAACCATAAGAGTCGAGTATTCCTGAAGGCCCCAGCACTGCTGGGAGTGCATAAAAAAGTACAGACTGGGGCTCCATCATGTGATCACATCATCTGCATTAGAACTTTTTTTTTCTTCCCTGGTTAATAAGGTTTCTGAGAAATTGAGGGTATCCGATTCCAGAGCCCTGGAAAAGATTTAAAAACATGCACTATATTAATAAGTACTGTGTCTTGTCTTGGGAGCATCTAGATTTTAAAAGCCTAGAAATCTTGGCTTGGGAAATCTTGAAAAACAAACATGAACTCAGATGACTGGAGAAATTAATCTAAATTCCTTTGCTCTCATTCTTGTCCCCAAACCTCTAATTATTTAAGTTTTGGGCCTAAACATACTTGTTATTCTACAAGAATAAATCCTGTTTCTGTCTGGTTTTCTTCCACGTCAGTTCTTCCCACGTGGATTAAACCAAGTAAGCTCAGCCGAACCTACACTGATTCTAATCCAAGCCGCACAGCCCAAGAACTCCGTTCTCAATCAAGTTTAATTTACTGACTTCCTTGAGTCACAAATGCATGACCTACTGGAATCCATGATGGGGTCACAGAATGAGATTACAGGCCGATGGAGGAATGCCAAAAAAAAGAAAGAAAGAAAGAAAGGAAGGAAGGAAGGAAGGAAGGAAGGAAGGAAGGAAGGAAGAAACAAACAAACAAACAAACAAACAAACAAACAAACCAAGCAAGACTGCAAACAACCGGCCCAAGTCATAACTTAGGAAAGATGTTTGTTGCAGAATTTGAACGTAAGATACCAATTCCTCCGCCAAGAAATGCAGACAATGAATGCACCTGAATCCACTCACTCATTCATTTATATTATAAATATCATAAAACGTGAGGAAGATGGCATCATGACCATTGTTTTATATTAGGAAGGAGAGGTACAAGAAAGAGAAATGATGGTCACGTAAGCATGAATCAAGTCTTAAATATGGTCAGTGTTCTAGGGGTAGTTTAAAATTTAAGCCATCAATGTAGCTCCATGGGTAGAGGTGCTGGCTCATAGGCCACACAACCTGACTTCAGTCTCCTCGGGGTCCCACAAGGTGACGTTGGAGAATACATTCAGAGTTGTCCTCTGACCTCCACAGGCACACCAAGGCATTTGGGTGTACCCCCAAACACACACACACACACACACACACACACACACACACACACACACACACACATATACACATGCACACATATACACACACATGTACATACATACACACATACACATACATGCACACACAGACACATATACATCCATGCATGCACACATATAAACATAAACAAATGAAATTTAAGTCTGTGTGTTCTTTTCACCAGGGTTTAGGATTGCTATGCTTCCTTAAAATTCAAAATGCTTTTAATTTCCCCTTAATCTCTGGATTTGCTTTTAGAACAGACAGACCTGTCTCCATTGGCTTAAAAACAAAAATTAGACACATGAGAACACCTGACTACCAATACATCAGAGTTTTATAATATTCACTGCTTGAAGACATCAGCAGGCAAATGGGAAAGTGGAAAAAAAGATGTTAGTACACCTTTTAACATTATTTCATGAGTTTACCTTGGTCTCTCAGATTCTCTGCATCTTACTCATTATTGTTACGTGGGTAGAAAATTGTATTCTAAATTTTTTAAGGAATAAGAACTCATTCATTATAAAATATTTCAAATAGTACCTAGTGGGTTTTTTGTTAGTGTAAGGATTTTAAAAAGGGGGGAAAGAAAAATAAAATCCCAGCTTCACCTGATGTAGTGTCTCACTGGACATGCTCTCCTGCCCCCTTTTAAGACTTCCTTGTTTAGTATTTAGAACGCTGTGTCCGCATTCAGTGAATTCCTCACATTCCTTTCCTGGCATCCCTCTGCACCACGAATCCAAATTAGGTAGTCCTTTTACCTGTTACACAATAAATCAATTGTTTTGCACAAGTTTCACAGTGTATCCGTAACACGAAGAGAGGTCAAATCTCTGATAATATCCTAACCACACTAGGATCATTAGTGCACACCGTAACTAACAGGATCTCCTGCAGCGCTGGCATTCTCAGAGCTGGGCCTTAGTTAATCATCGTTTAGTTTCTGGAGGCTCAAGATTTTGTTTGTTTTTTTAACCAGCTCCGCCTCTTTTTGTCTGTTCTTGATAGAGAAACAATAAGACAGTTTAAAAAAAAAAAAAAAAAAAGGAGTAAAAAGCAAAAAGTGATAACTAGATAATCCCCAACTGGACAAACCTCCCCACTCAATCAGCATTGCTGACATAGCCTTCTGCTCCATAGTTTAGAAAGTGAATGTTTATCAATCATGAGGGCTTTGGGATCTAATTGCAAGGTACAGGATGAATTCAGAAGAAAACCTTATTTTTATGAAATTGTTGATGTTGTTGTTTTGAGACAGGGTTTCTCTCTGTAACCACCCTGGCTGTCCTGGAATTCTCTCTGTAGATCAGGCTGGCCTTGAACTCCCAGAGACCCACCTGCCTCTCTCTGGCTCCCGAGTGCTGGGATTAAAGGCTTGTGCCACCACTGCCTGGCTATTCGTGAGATATTTTTATAGGCAACGTTAAAAAAACTGAAATTAGAAAAATGCATTAGTTGATTTATTAAAAAGGAAGAGATAAAGTCCAATACCAGGGGAAAACATGCTAAAGAAAACACACACACACACACACACACACACACACACACACACACACACACACACTTTAAAAAGGAAAGTCTAGTCACCTAAAGAAAGTATTAACTGACTGATTTGAGAAAATGATATAGAAATAAATATACAGAAAGCACCCGGAAAGGTTGGGGACATTCCTCAGAACAGTAGCACTTGACCAATGTGAACAAGGTCCTAGGTTCAGATACTGTAAGGAAGCACAAGAGAAAACACCAATCCAAAGCTCTCTACCACCACATCACAGAACCTGGCCCAGTCTTTCAAAGGTCTAGCCTCTTAACCCTTACAAATGCTAGACCCTTACATCTTAGTACTCTGGGCTTGTTCACATTGTGTCTATCACAAATTATTTAAATGTATTGTGGACAGATACAGGCATCCTTTTTTTTGAGGGGGGGGGGAGCTGAGGATCGAACCCAGGGCCTTGCACTTGCTAGGCAAGCGCTCTACCACTGAGCTAAATCCCCAACCCCAGACATTCATTTAAACATTGCTTTGGATATCTAACATAGTCCCCTACCCCGAGACAGTAGAGTTGAAATAAGTGGTTTTTGAATTCTGGGTGCATTAAGAAATTACCAGATTTTGTTCAAAGGACAAACCTATTCCCTTACTGCAGAAAATGTTAGGTGGTGTATCCGGGTGACTAAATCAAAATAGTTCATAAACATTTAGTAAGGACTGTATAGGTATTTAACTCCCTTTTATAGAGAAATAAGAACCACGGGTATGAAGAGCAGTGTTGCAAAATTTATAATGGATAATGCAGGTTTCCTAAAGGAAAATGCACCAGTTATTTCTTCGCAGACCATCCTGCGGTCCTCTTCTCCTCAACCAGAAGTTCAGGAATTGATATGAGACAAGGTAGAACTTGAAAAAAAAACAATGTGCTAGCTTTATTTCTAGAGAGCACACCCTAATTTAAGGGCTAGCCTTTTTTGTTTGAACATTTTCTTTCTTTCTTTCTTTTTTCTTTTCTCTCTCTCTCTCTCTCTCTCTCTCTCTCTCTCTCTCTCTCTCTCTCTCTCTTTCTTTTTTTGAGACAGGGTCTCACTATGTAGCCATGATTGGCCTGAAATTCACAGCGATTTATCTGCCTGCCTCTGTCTCCTGAGTGGGTTTAAAGTATGTATCACCACACCCAGCTAATGAATCACTTAGTCTTCTTTCTTTTTTAAAAAAAATTTATTTATTTTATGTGCATTGGTGTTTTGCCTGCATCTATGTCTGTGTGAGGGTGGCAAGTCCGCTGGAACTGGAGTTACAGACAGTTGTGAGCTGTCACATGTGTATTGAGAATCGAACCTGGGTCCTCTGGAAGAGCAGCCAGTGCTCTTATCTGCTGAGCCATCTCTCCAGCTTGGACCTGTGCATGTGTATGCACATATACAGTATTTCCTATAGAAAATTTATGGAGGTTGGAACTCATTATTCAGCTGAGAATGACCTTGAACTCATGATCCTCCTGCCTCTACATCCAGAGCATTGAGATTCTAGGTGGACACTACTCTTCCTGGTTTTTGTGGCGCTAGGGTCTCAAAGGGTTTTCACGCATGATCAGTAAGCATCCTAGTTACATCCTCAGCGCAGAAATATTTCCTGTGGCACTGCCTCATTTGGGCACCTTTAAGCTGTTCAAAGCTTTTCAGCTGCCCCATTAAATCTACATTATCTGGCAATCCCTTTCAATTCTAATTGCTGTCCAAAATATTTTCACTTAGAAAGGTTCTATCGCTCACTTTTTTTCCCTTTTAATTTCACTCACCAGAAATGGAGGAGGTCCTATTGTTTCTGAACTAAATTTAAACAAGAGATTAAACTTTATATTCCACAAAAGTCACAAGTAGATGCAGCGTGTTTGAGATGAGCAGGGTTGGTGTGTAACTCAACTATATTCGCGAGCTGTGTAAGGGAAGTGTGAAGATGGACAATATAAAATGCAGAATGTTTGAAGAGAAAAATACAGCACAGAGGATTTAGCCATTGTCTAATTTCAGTAGCGCAAAATCAACATCACAGTTAGGTCCGCTTTCTAGATCACAGGGCAAACACTACTTTCAGACTTGCCCAGTTCAGCAGGAAATACATTTTGTTCTGAACTTTTTTTTTTTTTTTTTTTAAATGTATTGTGTGGCCTTCGGCAATGAGGACAGATCTTTCCTCGTGCCAAACGTCTGCCATTGTTTTTCTACTGTCTTGTACTTGTCCATGAAACAATAAAATCTGCTTGCTCTCCAGGAAGAAGCTGGACAGGGGAGCAATGCCTCGCTTTGATGTCTATTAAGACACACCAATCACGAGGAAGAAACAAGTAAAAAAAAAAGCCACAGGTAGAGAAAGACACAGTCTTGTTACAGTCCCACCTGTCCTAGCTCACTGACCTGTTAGCTTAGTTCCTGCAGCCGCCTGGATAGTGACACAGCCCTGGAATAGATCTGCCTCGTACTCCAGACAGAGACACTTCTCGTGACGGTAGCAGACCTAGATTGTAGCTGTGGATTCTGTGAGGAAGAGTAAGGTAAAAGGTGGATGCAGAGAGATGTTCAAGTAAATTAGCTGGAGGCCTTTTCTTTCTAAAGGTCATTTTCTTCGTTCCAGACTTCCTTCAGTGTCCCCTGAGTAGCTACAATTCACTGTGCTGGTAGACAGCTGTGCCGACATATACTGCGTCCTTTATTAGCCACGTTCTTGTTTACTTCTATTGAGTTTCTTTTTCCCTCCTTCCCTCCCCTCCCCTCCCCTTCCCCTTTCTTTTCTTTTCTTTTTTTGAGACTGGGTTTCGCTGTGAACTCACTCGGTAGCCCAGGCTGGCCTCAAACTCACAGAGATTCACCTGCCTCTGCTTTCTGAGTGCTGGGATTAAAGGCGTGTGTCACTACCGCCCGGCTCTCCTGAGTTTCTGAGGATGGACTTCTCCTAGCAGAGCAGATACACACAACCCAATGGCGGCTTATTTAATGCAGAAGGTTCCTCGTAATCAATTTTCATTTCTAGAGAAAGAGACATTATAATGTCCTCAACTTCCCTATTGGTACAACCCACACAGTGATGTCGTGTACAGTGACATTGTCACTCAGCGAGTATCCCATCCTTTACATTGTAGACTAGTACATTGTAAAGCAACTTGTACAAGGTCACACAGGGAAAGTAGTAGAACTGGGATTTGGATTCAAGTCAGTCTGGATGGAAGTGGGTAGGTACCCAGGGTGAATGTTGTGAACTAGGATGAGCCATTCATTCATTAAGCGGTTTGTTCCTGTGTTCCTAGAGACTCATAAAGGAGGCCCTCAGACACAGCACAGTGGCTCTTCAGAAAATGAGTGTCTTTTTCTCAGTCTTGGCTAACACAGATCCTAGCTGAACTTTTTCAATACTTACCTCAAAAGTAGATCCTTAAGAATTCTCCTTCAGTCCTGTGTGTGTGTGTGTGTGTGTGTGTGTGTGTGTGTGTGTGTGTGTAAGAGAGAGAGAGAGAGAGAGAGAGAGAGAGAGAGACAGAGACAGAGAAACAGAGACAGAGACAGAGACAGAGACAGACAGACAGAAGATAACCTCATGTTATTCTGTAGGCACAAGAGCCTGATTCCCTTGAGACCACCTGTCAGTTCCAGGTAACAGGCATACTGACAGGATGATGGGCAGGGGTGACAGGGACTTTCATACTTAAAGAAACATTGCTCCCACCAGTAACAAATGGAAACCAGTTTCTGAAGGAGGCAAAGGATAAAATCAGGGTGAACCCACTGGACTCAAAAATATTTTTATAGCATTTGAAAATCTCTAAGTGGGCCGGGCGGTGGAGGTGCATGCCTATAATCTCAGCACTCGGGAGGCAGAGGCAGGTGGATCTCTGTGAGTTCGAGGCCAGCCTGGTCTACAGAGCTAGTCCAGGGCAGGCTCCAAAGCTAACAGAGAAACCCTGTCTCAAAAAAAAACAACCAAACAAAAAATCTCTAAGTGTCCTTTTAAACAGACCATGCTACATACTAATTCATCCCCATATACACACACACCCTTTCTCTTCTCTCTACATAGTCCTGGCTGTCCTGGAACTCACTATGTAGACAGGCTGTCCTTGAATTCACAGAGATCCACAAGCCTCTGCCCCCAGAATGCTGGAATTAAAGGTATTTTCTGAGGCTGGCGGAAAACTGGATTGGGTTTTCTCATCATGTGCCTTTTCAAGGTGAACAACCCCCCTGCCTGAGCTTTCATTCCCAGTCTTCAAAGAGAGTCACTGCTGTAGTTTCAAAATGTTGTGATGGGATGCCTTTAAGACCCCGGAGAGAACGTTCTCAAGTCTCCCACGGAAAGGAACTAGTTAAAGTGTCTCTGTTGTTCTCAAAAGCGTCTAAGTTTGTAAATCAATCCTGCAAACTTCATCTAATGCTCTCAAATATGCTCTTCCCTCCCCCCAAGAAACCCTCAGACAAGAAAGACAAAAAAGAGTAAAGTGTCTGCAGTACTCAGTTACAGAAAACAAAAAAACAAAAAGTGAAAAGGATGAGTTCAACCATGGTAAGACTCTTTTTGAAGCAACCAGTTACAAAAAGCTTGTCAAGGACTGTTCCTGGTTCCACCTCAGTTACAACACTCAAAGGGAAGAAAAGCACACAAGAAACGCTTTTACTTTACCATAGTGGCTGTGGGGATCTTATGAACTGTATGAGCACAGGTCCTTGGAAACTCATTACAAAACTAAGAACGTTTTGGGAACCATCTTGGCGCTTGAGATGACCAGAATGTACTAGGAAATGTGGGACTCTGACCCCTCCTGAGGCCTTAAAAGCAACAGTCATTGAAAAATAAGACTTCTGGGCAAGAGTAAAATTCATGTCACAAACTAAATGAATGGAAACAGGACTTGGTCCTCCAAATCCCTCTTCACTCACCGTTTCTCAAGATCAGTGGCATCCATGTCATTTCCGCACGTTAGACACATGGGCACAATTCTTACAGCACAAACCGCAGCCAGGAACAAGTCCTACTGTGGTCTCAATAATTGAGTTCAGTGCTCACCTTTTGGAAAGAACCAAAGGATTTATTTTGAGAAACAATTGCCCCTCATCCCCAGGTCAGTACTCTTTCACTGAGTCAAGAAGTCGTAAAATGGTGTGGGCTAGGATTTTTTTGGTTTCCGCCTAAGTCCCTGGTACCTGAACTGAGCCCTTAGGCATGACAATGAATTTCTGTGAACCAATCTAAAAAATACAGTGGGTGTGGTAGTTTGAATGAAAATGAGCCCCACAACCTCACAGGGAGTGGCACGTTTAGGAGGTGTGGCCTTGTTGGAGGAAGTGCGTCACTGAAGGGGCGGGCTTTGAGGTTTCCTATGCTCAGGATACCGCCCAGTGTTTCAGTTGACTTCCTGGTGCCGGTAAGATGTGGGACTCTCAGCTATTTATTCCAGCACCATGTCTGCCTGCATGCCGCCATGCTCCCCACCCTGGTAATGGACTGAACCTCTGAAACTGTAAGCAAGCCACCCCAATTAAATGTTTTCTTTATAAGAGTTGCCATGGTCACGGTGTCTCTTCTCAGCAACAGAAACCCTCAGACAGTGGGCCCTTCTTTTTCAATGGAGAGATCATTAGTAGTAGAGGAAGGGCTTGGCAGTTTTCACTGCCACATTGTCTCCTGGGTAAAAGCTGCTGGCAACGAGGCTTTATTCCAAGCACCTAGGAGACCCTTGGTTCACTAATCATCACAGCCAACTTCAGGACCTGCTTCTGATGATCAGCAAACACGCCTGCCTCAGAACCAGCGGTAAAAACTTAGCGGTGATTGTACCTCTGCATGCACACACACAAACACACACCCCACACACAATGAAATGAGACCTTGCTGTGAAGTGTGGAATCTCTAGTAAAACGTATGGGTCAAGTTTTAATGAATGGGCAAGGCACAATCTGGGCATTACTGTGTTTATGTGTGTGCTCATACACGTGTACACGAGTGTGTGTGTGTGTACATGTGAGCAAGGGCTACTGAGTAAGCACAAGTGTAGATAGGTTGACCTCAAGTATCTTCCCCAATCCTTCTCTACCTATTCTTGAGATAGTTTCTCCCAAGGAATCTGGAGCTCAGTGGTTGAGCTAGGCTGGCCTGCCTGAACCCCAGGGATCCCCCCATTTCTACCTCCCCATTGCCGAGTGCACAACACCATGCTGGGCTTTCTATGTGAGCTCTGTGGACTCAAATTCAGGTCATTATGTTTTCACAGGCCCTTTTTTTTTTTTTTTCTTTAAAGGACAGTTTTAATTTTTTATATAGCTTGATGTCTTTTTCACATGTAACTCAGTTATCTATACATTTTTATAGTTATGTGGCTACATTCTAATTTGCACACAGCTTTATAAAGTGTCTTTATTCAAAACAAAACAACAACAAAATCCTTGACATTTCTGACCTATCTCTTGATGTTAGCAATATACTTGAGTAGATATGTTTTCCAAGAATCAAGCTAAGCCTAAGAATGAGGAAAATGAAAAACTTGCCAAAAACAACAAACACCTTGGACATCTAGCTGAACCTTAAACTTTTATAGTAAAAGTACATGTTAGAAAACATTTCAATATCTTGTAGATGGCACAGCTAAGAAAACCATTAATACCACATGGTATTTACAACTGCCCCTCAGGTGGCTAGCAAGGTTTTCATCTCTACAAAAGGATTAGCTCTCCATGCCACATCCCCAAAATGAAATGGACAGGATGAAACTGGACCAGCCTATGCCAGAAAACAAGGACACTACACCAAGAACCAGAAGGACAGATGAGTCCACTTGAGAGCCCCCACTGGCTCAGGGTCGGACTACGTGGACATAAAAATGACTAAAGCCAGATAAAACACAAAAATATATAAAACAAACTCCTGACTTCCCTTTGGTCCATGATTATAAAATTGATAAGTAATGTGGCTAGAGGGATGACTTGGCAATTAAGAGCATTGGCTTCTTTTTCCAGAGGACCCGGGTTTGATTCCCAACACCCTTACAACCCAGGAGGCTCACAACCATCTGTGACTCATTAGAGGATCAGGTGCCCTCTTCTGGCCTCCACAAGCATTTGGCACACAAGTGATAAATGGACATAAATGTAGACAAAACAGCCATATACATAAAATATTTTTTTTTAAATAAAAAAATCAACAAGATCTTATCTTGTTGGCATTGTGGGAAAGTAAGTAGTTGGTACACACACACAAACACTGTTGTTTGCTTCTTTTGTTTTTGCAACAGTTTCACTATATAGTCCAGGCTAGCCTCAAGTGCAAGGTCTCTACCCTCTCACTGCAGTGCCGGGATTATAGGCATGTGCCATTATGTCCAGCTGAAAAATTCCTCTTTGAAAGATTTCTGAGGCCAGGCGGTGGTGGCCCACGCCTTTAATCCCAGCACTCGGGAGGCAGAGCCAGGCAGATCTCTGTGAGTTCGAGGCCAGCCTGGTCTACCAAGTGAGTTCCAGGAAGGGTGCAAAGCTACATAGAGAAACCTTGTCTCGAAAAACAAAACAAAACTAAACAAGATTTCTGATCAACCAGCCTGCCTCCATTTTAAACTTGAAAGCCATTTTATAAAAAGACAAACTAGGTTCATCCCCCTTTTTAAAAAATGTAACTACTAAAGCAAATGCAGTGATGGGATTAGATAATTATCCTGCCACAAAACTTAATAATCATCTCTTTTCCTGAAAACAGCAGAGATTTCGGCTGGGCCTAGTGATGAGCCCTGTAATCCCAGCTGCCGGGGTAGGCTGAGGAAGGAGAACGGTTAATTAAAGCCTTGCCTGGGATTTCCAGTGCAACTTGCTTGCCTATCCTATGTGAGGCCTTAGGTTCAATTCCAAGAAAGACAGGAAAGGAGGGAGGGAGGGAGGATGGATTAATGAGGAATTCAAAACAGAGAAACCGTTACTAGGAAGGTAGTAACACTTGAATAAGCAGTCTTTACATCCAGAAAAGACAAGCAGACATTATGGCTTTCTCGTGTGATGGGAACTGCACGCTGTACAGTCTGATAAACACTCCATCTACCAACTTACAGAATAGAGTGGGTGGCAGAGCAGTATGTTAAATAGTACCACCAAGACTCAAACAGTCAAATCCTGGCCTTGGGGAGTTCTACAAAGCAAATTATCCAATCTTTTCCATTTAAAAAGCGGCATTAAATAGACGTGGGACGATGAATAGGTTAAAAAGAGTTAGCTACACCCAATGCAATGGACGCCTCTCAAAATAGATCCTTACCAGAATCAGCCAATGGGCAAAGGATCCTTTCCTCCTCCTTTAGTATCTGGAGATGTGAACGCGCAGCATTTGACAATGGGACAGCCCACGATAGGAAGGCCGTCAGATGTCAGCTCCGAGGTATTTAACTGACTGAAGGACTGCTGTTATCATCCCACCCAGCTGCCTGTGCCCATCCCCTCCCTCCCCCCACCCAATAAACTCTTAAAGTGGGTTCTGTTGTATCTTGTGGTCTGTTCCTGAGCTTGGTAACTAACAACTGCTGTGTTTTGAATCCAGTATGGGCCTCAGCTGAGGCTGCCTTCTTCCTGGCTTCTCAGAGGCAGTCAAAGAACAGAGTAGGTCCACTGCCCAAGTAGGTCCACTGCCCAAGACTCGGGGCTCCTCAACAGCAAGCCCCTTTGGCTGGAGGATTCTCCATCCACTTTCAGAATGTCTTTCCGGAACAACCCTTCCTCCACCTTCCCTCTCCCTTCACCAATCAGCCCTGCACCTTGGACAGCTTCATCAACCTCCTCTAGCTCCCTCCTCATTTTCCTGAAGTTTTCTTCTCATAAATCCAACAGGATTGTTTCTCTGCGAACCCCACAAAAATACATATTAAAGGAACCACACTCATTTTATTGCCATGACAATACTGTGGTCATCATTATTATTAGTTTTAGGTCTCACCACAGGAAAGCCAAAATTTCAAGGAAAACAGACTTTAAAAAAAAAAAAAAAAAACCAAAACAGTGGGTAGATGGTAAAATAAGATCATATGATATTGAGATTTCTTGTACTTGTGTGTGTGTTGTGCCTAAAGGAAGATGTGACCAATACTGAAAACAGCTAAGGATGTCAAAATGAAGGGGACATCTGGTCACACAGCCAGGAGGAGCCTGAGACATAAAGACAGAACTGTGTAATTTGCCATCTGGAGTAGGTCTTGGAAGTCTCTCTCTCTCTCTCTCTCTCTCTCTCTCTTTCTCACACACACACACACACACACACACACACACACACACACACACACCAAGGAAACAATGAAAAAATAGGAACTGAGTCATTTATCAATATGAATATGCAATATGAAATGTAAGATGTAATATAGGAGACACAAGGTTTAAGAATTTTCTGTACAAATTTAATTCTGTAAAGCTAAACATGTACTAAAGCTTCCCCCTTCCCACAAAAAAAAATCTTATTTGTTGGTGATGGTAGCACGAATCTTTAACCTCAGTATTTGTGGAGCAGGCAGAGGCAGGTGGATCTCTGTGAATTCAATGCCACCCTGATCTACATAGTGAGTTCCAGGCCGGCCAGTGATTATACATAGTAATACCCTCTAAAATTATAATACATATATTTTTAAACTTAAAAGCTTATTTAAAAACATCATGTTTACGAAACTAATGCCCCCAAATAGTGTTTTATCTTTACTCACAGGAATGATGAGTGTGTATCTGTCACCAATGAGCCATTAGCTAGAAAGTGCCACTTGAACTGGGCGTTGGTGGCACATGCCTTTAGTCCCAGCACTTGGGAGGCAGAGGCAGGTGGATCTCAGTGAATTCGAGGCCAGCCTGGTCTACAAAGCGAGTTCCAGAACAGCTAGTACTGTTGCACAGAGAAACCCTGTCTTGGAGAAGAAAAAAAAAGTGCCACTTGATTTTTCTGAAGAAGAAAATCTGAAACTTTAGTCTCCCTGAGAACCCCCACGATGTCTGCACTGTACCCCGCCCCCCCAAAAAAAACAAAACCGGCACCCATGAAGCACAGATTTATTTGTTCCAATCGAGTTTTAAAATTTGATAAAAAGACATGGTTGTTACTAAATCACCCTTCAGGAAATCATTAAGAAAGAGAACAACCAAGATTCTGTTGCCCAATTTCTTGGACTTGTGAATGCACCTGATTTCCGGAGATAACATTATGCTAATGGGGTGCATCAAGCTGCCAGCGCCTTTGTGAGGAGGACTGACTAATAACGTCTTTATCAACGAAAGCAACAAAGATAAGACCAAAATTCACATTATCCTCTTTAGACAATGTCTAAAACAAAGCAAACAACAACAATAAGAAGAGACAGAAATCTTTGCTTTGATTGAAACACAGCAACGCTTAGTTGAGTGACTTCATTCACCCTCCAGATGACTGGCTGTTATCCTCGGAGTTTCTAATTTCAGGTGTTGGGTGGGGACAAAGACTTGTATTCCCATTAGGTTCTTCCTGAAGTCCAGGTGTTTACAGATCACACAGTCCTGGAGTCAAATGCCTGTGAATTGCCCTCGCAGCAAGCATACTCACAGGTTTGGAAGAACCAAACAAAACTGTCTCGGATACACCAAGCACACTGGGGGGACTCCCAGGTCGACTAAGAGTCATCAGAAGCTAAAGCGTGTTGACCTTAAAAGGGTTGCAAGCAAGAGGCATTCTGAGGCCACCTGTGAGCATCGGCGTTTTGCGTTTTTAAGGTCTCACCTACCCATTCCATGAAGATGACTGGGGACCTCACTGATCTCAGTAGGTGAACCTCCTGGTCCTTGAACATCTGCGCATGGAACCCTCCCCGCCCTACAGAAGGCAAAGCTTTCCAGCTCTCTCTAATGCTAGCTAGTGAGTGTTTTCTTATCAAAAGCAATTTTTCTGATTCTCCTTCCGTGTGGATTCCTTGCCTCTGACCTACAGCTCTGCTTACACTTTCCACTACAAAAACAGTAAAAGAAACCTGATACCTTCCTGTTCATTTTTCTTAACAATTTCCTCCTATAAAGTTAAAATGGCCCAGGATGACAGCTTCTACCTTAGGTTAACCACAGGTGATAGTTCAGATTTTAAAGAAAGATCAACACTTCTCTGGCTAGAAGCCTGTAACATAAATAAATACGTGCTGTCTGTGCTCCCACAGAATGTCCAAGTGAGAATAGCAATTGACTACTTATTGAGGCAATATAGCAAACAACAGCACATTTTAACATGAAGGAAAAAAAAACAGACATTATATTAACTTTCTCCCCCAAGGGCTAAAAAGCCAAAGCTCAATCTTTTTTCTAACTGACTCATTAATGTTTTCCATGCTGCATCCCTAACACATAGATTGCCTTTCCCTTTTTTAAAGGCACTAACAACAGCAGGGTAGCTCGTTAGCAGAGTGCTAGTACCCAGCATGTATGAGGAACACACACACACACACACACACACACACACACACACACACACATACACACACGCGCGCGCGATGACTCAGTCACCGAAATTTTCTGTGACAGCGCAAGTGTATTCACCCAATTAAGATTAAGAAAAGGTTTTACTACATAGCTTCCCGTTAGACATTAACAAAATAAAAGGCTGCAAAGGACATTATAACCAGCTCCACCTGTTTAATATGAAGGCTTAACATGATGCAACTTTTTCTGAGAGGTGACTGAAGATAAAATGAGAAGCCAGGGGAGGCAAAGGGCCAGGGAACGGAGGAGCATTCAGCTCAGCAGCGGACTGACAGACGCATGCACACTTGCACACACACAGTAAATCTGGAACGAAAAAAGCCCGGAGTTGTGATGGAATCTAAGATAAAGGTTTCCATTTCGATTACCAGTCGGAGCTCTTTGAATCTGAAGGAGGGCAGAGAGGGGTGTATGGGAGAGTTTGGGGGGGGGGGGGGGATGAGGAAATGTTGTGATTATTATAATCTCAAAAAAGTAAAAAATAAAAGATCGAGATCTTGCACAAACTTTTTCACCAGCCGTGCTAATTAGAGGAATACGTTCTCACAGGAGGACTTGAGACATTAGCAAAATACCCTGACCAAAATGCCTGCGCACTTGCTAGAAATGTGCGGTATTACTGAGATTAGCGGAGAGTTCTCCGGGGAGAGGGGGCTGGCAGCTAGCTTGTGCAGGTGTACAAAGAATGGCACCTTAGCTGAAAGGTTATGTAAACCATTGGCTGAAAAAACAAAGACTGGGTTTTTGCATTCCCAAACCCAATTATCTGTTTCAGGCTATCTGAGATCTGAAATTCTTTGAACACCATCAGATTGAGTTGGTAACAGTTCCGACTCTGAATAAGAAATCGTTTCTGTAGTTTGAAAACACAAAAACATTTTTCAACCAAAACTGAACCTACATACACCTTACACAAAAACAAAACAAAAAACCCTACTATTAATGAATCCTGACCTTAACACTATGTTATTTCTTAAAGTATTATTTCTTCTTAAATAATATAAAGGTTTCTGAAGCACTGCTATTTCTTTAAAATATACAGGATATCCTCTAACTTTTAAATAAACTCCTGGTGAGGATTCCACTAATAGTACAGAAGGAAAAAGAAACAATTAGCTGGTGTTGAAAAGGAGATGAAAATGTACTTTTTAATTGAGGATTCTTTTTTTTTCTTTTTTTTTTTTCTTTCTTTTTTTTTTTTTTTTGGTTTTTCGAGACAGGGTTTCCCTGTGTAGCTTTGCGCCTTTCATGGAACTCACTTGATAGTCCAGGCTGGCCTCGAACTCACAGAGATTCATCTGGCTCTGCCTCCCGAGTGCTGGGATTAAAGGCGTGCGCCACCACCACCCAGCACATTTAAAGCTTATTATAGGGGGTGGAGAGATGGCTCAGAGGTTAGGAACACTGACTGCTCTTCCAGAGGTCCTGAGTTCAATTCCAGTACCCACATGGTGGCTCACAACCATCTGTAATGAGATCTGGCACCCTCTTCTGTATACATAATAAATCTTTAAAAAAAAAAAAAAAAAGCTTATTATAAACGTGAATCTGTACTGAGTTGACTCTGTCATGATGAAGTCCACACAATGGGAATAACCAAAGCTGTTTACATAACACTTTGTTCAATTACTTAATCCAGAGAATTTTCATGAATAATTGGGTTCAGAACTTATGGTCTTAACCAAACAGAAAGTCTTAACTGTCTTATGACTTTTGCTGGTAGCAATGGCCACTTGCTTCTTAAATTTAGAGAGATACAAAAAATACATAAGAATAAAATCCCCACACAGTGAAGCCAAATTTTTTTAAGAAGCTGACAAAAAAGAAAAACAAAAAAACAAAACAAACAAAAAAACCCTATACACTTAATTTGGCATGCAGAAGGGGACCCAAAATAAAACAGGGCAATCAACCAATGTCCAACAAGTTATTGTCATTAACATTTAATTACCAGAGTGACTGACAAGACATGAACTGGAGGACTGATAGAAGATGGCATACTCAGAAAGAAACCAGTAATCACGACTGCTGTGGGATGTCTTTCTGTATGCCGTGAATATGACCCATACTCTGCTAAATGGAAGAGTGAGCAGATGTCCACTTAAATGTCTGCTTGAAATGTGTATGAAAATTTAATACAAAATAGACTAATATAGCACCATTTGATTTGGGATCAGGGTGAAGACATAACTTTAACATGTTAGGAAATACAGTTAAGAAAGAAAAAAGAAAAAGAAAGAAAGAAAAAAAAAGAATAAAAATTTTTAAAAAGGCCTAGACAGTAGGATCATGACTTTGAAGCTTGTCTGGGTAACAGAATGAGTCTCAAGCCAGGCTGGGCTTTAAAGGGAGACCTTAAAAATTTAAAACAAAAGGGCAATATGGGCTCAGGTTTTCTCGAATAATGGTTCTTATTATTTTTACATTTAGTGTGTGTGTGTGTGTGTGTGTGTGTGTGTGTGTGTGTGTATGTATGACACATTAAACACACAGAAGTCAAAGGACAACTCGTGGAGTTGGGTCTCCCTCCACCAGGTGGGTTCTCGAGTTTGAAGCCTGTGGCTTGCCAGTGTTGGGAGGAGGAGCTTTTACCAGGTGGGCCATCACAGGCCCCGGTTCAAGTCTTTAAGCAGAGAATGATATCGTCACCCTCTAGACATCAGAGAGCAAGTGAGTAGCATGGAGGGTGTGCCTTTGGCAGGGGCTGACCAAAACAAACTATTGTACATATTAGGGTTCTTGTAGCAGGAATCTTAAAAGTTCTTATTAATAAAATCAAACCCAGTGCCAGGTATTGGGGTGAATGCTGGAAGATCAGAGAAGCAGAACAAGCCACAGCCACCTCGCCTTGCCAATTCCTCAGCTGATCCTGTTTCCTCAAACTAGAAGCCCCTGAGTCCTTATCCAAATGAATCTCAGCTGAACTGCTTCTTGAAAGCCTAAAAATTTAATCAGCTCTAGTTCCTGGTCCTCACACCTTATATACCTTTCTGCTTTCTGACATCACTTCCTGGGATTAAAGGCTCTTGTTACCAGTGGCTGTTTCCAATGTGACCTTTAACTCAGAGAGATCCAGATGGATCTCTGCCTCTGGAATGCTGGGATTAAAGGCATGTGCTACCACTACCTAACCTCTATGTTTAATATTATGGCTGTTCTGTTCTCTGATCCCAGATAAGTTTACTAGGGTGCACAATATTTTGGGAACACAATATCACCACAGGTTCTGTTGTCTTCAGTTTCATGGAACAAAACAGCATCACACTGTATTGAGGTACACATTGTAAATAAAAATTCTCATCCATAGGATGTCCTGTGGAACGCACACAGAGCTCCGAGGTAGTCCAGCACTTAACCTCGAATCTGTGAGGTTCTGAGTTTAATTCTCAGTACCACAAAGAATAACAGTAACCATAACTTAAGAATTAAAATGAGATGCTCTTTAGTTCCAGAATAAAAGAAGTCAGTCTTTGCTGGTGCATACTGGGATCAGTTCAGATGCAGACATGGGTGCTCAACACTAATTTTAACTTAGAGCTTGGGTCCTTAAATGTTGGTTCTTTTGCATTTTACTTATCTCTTCTAATGCAAAGCTGGTGTACCTGGGTTCATATAGTCCAATGAGAATTCATGGGTAAATCCTAAAGGAAACCGATTAAAACCATGAATAACTATTAATAATTAAGTGCCACCTTTACTTGCTAAGTATCTGTAACTTATGAAGAGTCACTGGCTCCAAGTCTGCTTAGGAGTGGGAACAGGGAGGGGACCCTGCCACTGTACACGGGGAAGTTGTTCCAAGGACTTTGTTCAAGGTCTTTGTTATTTTGTCTTGTATTGTTCGATACGCTGGTGCATTTCCTACACTGATTTGTGCAGTTTTCAAACACAGAAAAAAAAAAATGGACTCAAATGTTTACATTTTAGTTTCCAATTTGAAACATCCACATTACTCCAGAAAACACAGACCACATACAGGTTTTTCTTTTCCCCTATTTTTTTAAATCTTAAGAATGCATTGCTTCTATAGCTAGTTAATTTTTTTAAAATTACAATGGGGTAAAAGACTACATTGCTCCATGTATCTGACTGGTGTTTAATCCCTATATCTGAAGCTACTTGACCGAGGGTAACACTGCCAATTATTATTGACTACCTCTCTCACATTATTGGAAAACACACAGCCCATCTCCTTTCCCTTCTAACGCAAGCGCACTACAGCAAACCACCAGGAAGTCTGGAATGAAGGAGATTTTCATAGCCATCAGTTCTCATCAGAAAGGCCCACCATGCTCACTTTGAGAGAATAACAAAGTCACTACTCTAGAAGTGTCAAAAACCTATCAGGATGTTGGGCATGCTTTACTATGCTACAAACCACCAGGCGCTAATGAGAAATACTAACAGAACTAAATTTCACAAATATCTATACTTTATGGACATCAGTCAAGGCTTCTAGATTGCTCTACATATACTTAGGTTATTTGTTAAAAATTCCCGTGAACATTTATTCTTTTTTCATTTTTTTTTTTTTTTTTTTTTTATAAACAGGGAACTCTAGCCTGGGCTGGCTTTGAACTCACAATCTTACTGATTCTCATTCTGAGTTATGACATTGCAGGTATGAATCACCGTGCCTGGCTCTAAATCTCAATTTATTGATGAGCAAAAACTGCTATTAGTCTTGTTTAATTTTTATAAAAGTCTAATTTAAAAGGAGAATTGTAGTAGATCCTATGTCTTTTTCAAGTGTGTAAAAACCTGTATGTGAGATAGATACAGATTTTAAGAAGTTGGGGGCAAGGGCTCCAATGAAATGCTCTGCCTAATTGCCAGGCTCCTATAGTTCTGCCTAACTAAGTGCACCTGCTAATATTATGTTAAAAAAAGGAAAAAAAATAAATAAATAAAAACAAAAAAGGTGCTGAAAATACTCCACATTGACCGAATGGTAAAAACTTCAAAAACAGCTCTGTTTTTAAAAACATTCATAGCTGATGTAATCTTTAAAAAGTAAAATCAGCCGGGTGGTGGTGGTGCCCACCTTTAATCCCAGCACTCCGGAGGCAGAGGCAGGCGGATCTCTGAGTTCAAGGCTAGCCTGGTCTACAGAGCGAGATCCAGGACAGGCACCAAAACTGCACAGAGAAACCCTGTCTCAAAAAAACAAAAAACAAAACCAGCAACAAAAAAGGTGAAATTAAAAGTGCCTTTATGTACAAATTAAAAAGGAAATTCAAACTATCTTATTGAAAAATCAATATACTAATGTATTTTAGGGTTGGATATTGATGGCATCTTTACAACATCTTAAGGTAAACAAGGAATAAGGCAGCACAGATATCGATGCCACAGACCTAATGATGACCCAAGAGATGAGTGCCTCACAGCCACGGGGTGACAGAGCCTGGCACAGGACCTCCATACGTGGGCAGCAGACCACTGCTGGGGAGCCCGGTGAACTGCTAAGATAAAGGGGCAAACCACAGGGCAGTAAGTCCCAGCTCAGTGGGAACTTCAATGGGAACCTCAGACGGGAAGATACAGCTGCTGCTGGCTCAAAGGCCAAGTGACTCAGAACCAGCAGGTGAGCAGCTGCAGAAATTCTGGAAACCAAGGTCAAAACTATGCCTCTCCAGGAGCTACAGCAGGGGCTCTCGTTTCTGTTTCTCAAGCGGTTCTGATGAATGGCTGACCCTGAACTTCTGAAGTGAGGAGTTGGGGAGACACTTGTGGAATGCAGAGATTTCTAGAAGATAGCCCTTATGTGGACCACTACTCCATCCTCCCCCCCACAATTGTCTTATCTCTGTTTTTCCAACAGTAGGGTACATGAATGGATTTGGTAAGCAGAGGAAAAAGAGCAGGCAGGGATCCCAACAGGATTTTACTATGTCCAAGTTCTGAATGCTGATGAACAAGCCGTCTTCCTGAAATTCACCCACCCAGTCGCTCAGTAGCAGAGTGCCTGCTGGGTTCAGTCCCCGGAACCATTAAAAAGAGGGAAGAAAAAGGGAAAGAGATTCAGCCATGAGGCATCCATGTGTTAAGGGCGGAGGAGGGCTCTTAATACAAAAACACAACACACAACCCCAAATACTAAGGACATTTAACAGAAGACAACTTTATTTTACGAATCTTCAAATATGATCGCTTTCCAATTTTCAGTGTAAGGGAGCAGTAACTTTGGGATATGGGACTATTCTCTCATGAGGAAAAATACATCCCAATGTTTCCCCAACTCAGGGATCAGCAGAGCTATTCTCCATCATATGTATATAAGCTTACATAGGTTAACAAATGTATAAATATTTTTAGTGTGGAGAAAATATTTTGGTTCTGACTTTGAAGCATGTGATTATTAAAAGCATTGATTTTCTTCTTCAACACTGAAACTGTATACAACTTGAGGCCTGAAGAATAAACAACTTTTTAAATATTCCATATTTACTAATAAACCCTAGAGCAGTTAAAAAAAAAAAACACCTGATACAATAGTACCTACATAAGAAACTATACATTAACTGTTTTTCAGAAGTAATTGAAAATTTTCAATATTCAAACACAACATAGTAAATTTTCACTTACTATAACACAGTTCAAGTATTCTCTTAAGTTTATATTTAGCCAACTAGAACATATTAGGTGACTTTGTAAAATAGCTTTCCTTTCAAAGATTACTGCTATACAAAATAGTGTGTCTATTACTACTCGAAATCATTAGAGCACGTGGAAGGAACAGGTGACAGTAGCCAGGTCTTTATGAGAAAATATCAACACACAGAAGGCTGCACGCTTTAGTAATAAGGCATTTGTGGGCAATTCCCCCAAGTATCTGAATTCATGTAAACAAAGACTATGCATATTCCTTTAGGGAGAATATGTCCTAACATAGATAAAATATATGCAAATGGCTGTTACTTTGAACCATATATTATTGGAATATCAAACAAAAAACCAAGAGGCATTGCCTATCATTGTAATAACTAAAAAATGTCACTAATTTGTGAAATACAAGGTTGATACTTTGTAAAACTAAGAATGAAAAAAGAATAATTTCAAAAACCAATATCCATCTGCTGTCTAGAAATAAATATACAGTTATCTGAACGTATTACATCACAGGAGCATCATCTTTGCCTTAGCCATGACATTCAATCAGTAGTTTAAAAACAGGTTTTCCACACCGAGCCTTGGGTCTTCTACCTGGTCAGCTGTCCAACAACTTTCAAAAGAGTTTTATTTTCCTGCTTTAGCTGTTCATTTTCATCTTCTATGTCATCTAGGTCCTGGGGGTGGTAGGGGGTGGGGAGAAAGGAACACTTTAAAAATACTGAAAAATATTCTAAAGGAGAATTGAAATAAAAATAAAACACAAAGATAACCCATTGACTCAATTAATTTTGAAGTAGTAAGTTCTAAAAAATTACATGGGATATGCCCTAACATTACTTGAATGGGCCAATTCTTCTGGAACACTCAGTTTTCAAAAGTAGCCAGAAGTCAAGGTATTAAAATTGTGAATCTAGACAGAGAGAAAGAGAGAGAGAAGAGAGGGCGGGAAGGAGGGAAGGAAGGAGGGAGAGGGAGAAGGGGTGGGGGGAATGTGTCCGTGTTAGAACTCTAGCCACAAATCCATACCCATGTGGTCAGTACTAAAACCACAGTAAGTTGTAGTTATGAGAACTATCACTTAAAGGAAGAGCAGACATGTAGAAACTTATCTTTGCAGTTTATAACATTAAAATTGGACAAAGTCTACCTATATGACAAGTGCCACACAGCTGTAGCATTGTCGTGAAGTTACACTTTGCTGTTGGACTATCAGGCAGATGACCAAAACGTTAGCAAAGTCAGAATTTGCATTTATTCACAGACCGAATAATGCCAAGAAACAAGTCTGTTCAGACTATTAACAAATGAGGTTTTAAAAATTACTACGACTGAGACCCACCTAAATTTACAATTAAATGATAATATATATTTGTGCATCATTACCAAACTATTTGCCTAAATTTAAAATTAAATGATAAAATATATTTGTGCATCATCACCAAACTATACGCTTGAAAAGGTTCCTAAAATGGAAACGGTTCAAACACATTCACGAATTGTGACTAGATTACCAACTTAGTAAGGAAGAGGTTTTCTGATTCTTTTTCACGCTCTTGGAGTCTGAGACCGCACAAACACATCACGGGCATCCCAAATATTTGCTGAGGCTCTTAAACTGAATTCCAGCGCAAATAAAGACAAGCTCAGAGAAGCATGGAGATGAAAGACAATGTACGACCCAAGTCAAACACTGCCTCGGCCAAGGACGACGTGCAACCCGCAGCAAGTTAACTGGGGTGCCCCGGTCCTCACCGACAACTTGCAATCATTGCCTTTGAGCTGCATTAGAGGAGGCTGGCACTGGAGCCCCCTCCTTGGCTGTGGCACATGGGATCAACCCATGGCATTGCCCAAAAGAGGCAAGCACTTTACGGTTAATTAACTGGATTAGGGGACTGAGCCTTTTCTCTCTGAAGCCAACGTTTCTTTCTTCCATCTTACATAAAACCCTCTATAAAGGCAGAGCAATGGGAACTCTTCCCATCACCTCAGTAGATGCTCTGGCTTCGGAGGAAGGACATTCTAGGGCTGAAGACAAAAAGGAGAGGCTCCAAACCCAACACTGCAGAGCGTGGGACCTCAACCCAGAGCCGGGAAAACTCCTAGGCGTCACCTGAGGAATCGGTGAGAATCCACAGCTTACAGAGTGAACCGGTAGGTCTCAGCGTTAGTGACTATCTTATGAACCAAAGAGCAAACCACAGGGAAAGGAACAGGTTCTTCACCCTTCCATGCTTTCATCCAATCACTCAAAAACAAAAAACAAAACAAAACAAACAAACAAACAAACAAACAACACCCAAACCAAACAAACAAACAAAAAAAACCACCCTGGAATTGAAATGCAAAACTACTTACTCTATTTAACAAATCAATCTCTTCCTTGAGTTTTCCAATCATTTCTTCTTTATCTTGCATCAGTCTCACGAGCCTGAGGTTTTCTTGCCTTTCTCTTACTACTTCCTGGTGAATAAAACCACAAAGCATTAACCAACCGGGAATGGGCCGTTCACAGTATTTTAACACGGCCGACACCCATCAATAACAGCGGAGGACCGCCAACATTGGCCACGCCCCTTTCGGCCACAGGGGACACAGAAGGCGGGACTGTGACAATGCCACCTCCCCTCTTAGTCAAGGAAGAAGGGTATCTGCCTACCTTGTAAAAGAACACTATTGAAAACATTTGTGAATTAAAGAGGGAAAGCTGTATTTGCGGCTGCTGTTTTCCTTTCAGAGAGGTTCTATTCACTGGGCATGGCGGACGACCACACTTATCGTTAGAGTTGGGAGTCTGAGGCAGGAGGAGAACTGGAGCTTAGGCGTTCAAAGCTAACCCGAGCACCAGTAACAATGGTGGAGGTGGAGGGACAGGCATGTTCTTTAGCGGTATAATCAATGATAAGATGCCGGGCCATGAGCCTGTAAACAACCCCAACGCAACTCATTGGGACCCACACACAGAAGGGAAGCTGGTTGGGAAAAGGATTAATGAGATTGGTAGGGGGAGATGAGGATGCATGTGAACAACGAACACTCTGTACATAACTGAAATGTCATAATGAAACCTGTTAGCAAAAATAATATATTCTAGGGTTTGGGGATTTAGCACAGTGGTAGAGCAAGCGCAAGGCCCTGGGTTGGTCCTCAGCTCTGGAAAAACAAACAAACAATATATTCTAATAAAAAAGAACCATCTAGCTGGGCGGTGATGGCGCACGCCTTTATTCCCAGCACTCGGGAGGCAGAGGCAGGCGGATCTCTGTGAGTTCGAGGCCAGCCTGGGCTACAGAGTGAGTTCCAGGAAAGGTGCAAAACTACACAGAGAAACCCTGTCTCAAAAAACCAAAAAAAGAAAAAAGAACCATCTAGGAGATTTAAGAACGCGCACCCCTGGGCATGCGTATATGGAACAAAATGAGGAGAAGGGGGTGCGGAAGCAAGGGCTCCTCGGCTTCCTGACAGCCAGGAGGTGCACATCTCTGTTTCACTCTGCCTTTGCTTCACCAAAGACCCGAAACAACAGGGCCAGCTGATCACAGGCTGTAATCCTAAAACCATGAGCCACGGTAAATCTCCAGAAGAAATCAACAACAACAACAAACCCCGACGGAGCACCTCACCGAGCTGGGAAACACTGTGGTAAGTGACATAATGCAGTCACAAAGACAAAAACCGCATGTCCTCTCTCATTCATAGACCCCCAACTCTTAATGTGTGGAAACAGGGGTGTGTGAGCGTTGGTATATCATAGACCACTAGAGAGAGAGAGAGCCAAGAGGTGCTTAAAAAATAAAGTGGGGGCAGATGGCTTGTGAGAAGAAAAGATACTGTAGAAGGAGGGATATTAAGAGAAGGGAGAATGATTGAAACATGATACTCTGTAAGCTAACAAAAATGCTTTTTAATTAAAGAAAAACAGGAGAAAGAAATCTCTATTTAGAGGTTTTTGAATTCAGGACCTCAAGCCAGGTGTTTTTATACACCTGTGATCCCAGCGCTTGGGAGGTGAAGGCAGGTAGATCCAGTCCAAGAACGTCTTCCGGTTAACTGAGCTGCAGGAGACCCTGTCTCAGTAAACCACAAACAAACAAACAAAGGGCTCCAGGGCCTCCGAGCAGACCCTGAAAGGTCTCAGAGAAAGCAGCCAGCTACCCAGAGCCATTAAAGGCTGCCAGATGCTGACAACTAAGCCCAGCTCTTCTGAGGTCAGAGGAACGTGTTAGAAACTAATAATGTGTGCTCTCTAAACCTTTAATTAATTTAAATAATGATTCCAACCAGAAACGGGTTCGAGCTTAAATGCAGCCTAAAAAAAATAACCGCAGACAGTGTCCACAGGAAATTAAAATAAATAAACCTCAACACCGCCTTTGCGTCACAGGGCGCAGCTTCCATTCATTAAAACAAAACACGTTTCAACCAATTAGTTCAGCACCATGATCGAATGCAGATCCACGTCCGAGGGATACACCTGAGCAGCTGCAGTTCATAACTTTATGGCGATGCTCATCCAAATTGCTGTCAAGACATCTGTAAGCAAGTTTATCTTATTCCTACATAAAAACGGTTCAGGCACCAAATACGGGACCTAACTCGGAATCACCGAAAGGCCTAAATTAACAACCCGTTCAGATGATGTAGGTCACGGAAGTACAGACTACAGAGCAGACATCTCGGCTCTCAGAGACACTGCTCTTGGCACTGCATGGCTCGGCAGAACAGGAATGGATTTGGATTGAGGAAGAGTTCAAGACGCCATGACCCCAAGAAAAGAATGCTAAGACGTGTTAATTTTATTTTGAATAATTTCTAACCCCTACCTTTTCGAGATCTTCAATTCTCTTCTCCAGTGTGCTACTTGAGGCGAAATTCCCTGCTGCGTTTATATCTCTGTTGTGTCTACTGAACCCACTTCTGTCTGCTCGGGGATATCTACTTGAGACATCGTCTTCAGAGGCACTGGTTGCGCTGTGGAAATCAACATGAGTATTTCATAAATATCCCTAGCCATCTAGAAGTAAAATGCAAGGGCTGTTTTCTCTCCAGCCCGAACAACTGGCACTCCCCGAGGACACACAGTTGGAACTTATTCACATTGTCTCATTCTACCACAATGGTGGGGGAAAGAATAAAAAGCACATTAATTCTTTTGCCTAGTACCCAAGTGGCTGTCAGTGTCAGGCACTGTTCTATGCACTGAAGATGTCTATAGCAATCACAAAACACGGGCTGTCCTTTCAACAGGGAATGCCACGAGGTACAACATGGTAGCACAGTCACCAATCTTTGGTCAAGGCTAGACATAAGGACCAGAACAGACTGGCTCTCCTAGACTGTCTATGGTGAAAATTCCTTTTCTTTTCTTTTCTCCCTTCCTTCTCCTCTCTCTCCTTCCTTCCTTTTCTTTTCTTTTCTTTTCTTTTGAGACAGGGCTCTCTGTGCCCTGGCTGTCCTCGAACCCACAGAGATCCACCTGCTTCTGTCTCCTGAGAGCTGAAATTAAAGGCATACACCACCAATGCCTGCCTTATTTATCCTTTCTAAAATGCTTTTTATTTTCAAAGTTCAATGTCTCGTTAAATCCCAAAACATAAAATCAAAATGTAATTAGAACAGAAAATAAAAAAGAACTGCATAAACTTGTACATTTACCAACTGAAAGTTGGCTACAGGCAACTATTTACACACTGGTAACTTATTATTCATACTGCAAACTTAACCAGAACTTCCTCAAATGAAATACTAACTTACAGCTGATGAACTGTCGATATTTAAAGTATTCAATGTAACACGCTTTGCTTTGCTCTCTGTTATTATCTCCTACTACATAAAAATTACCCCCAAACTTTATGACTTAAGGTAACACACATGCATTGACTCAAAGGTTCTGCTGTTCAGGAATTTAGAAGCAGCTTAGAGGGGTAATTAAGACTGAGGGTCTCTTGTGAGCCTTTAGTCAAGATGTTGGTGGGCGCTACAATCATCTGGAGGCGTGACTGAGCTGCAGGATCCGCTTCCAAGCACAGGCGAGCCATCTGTGGACCAAAGCATTCAGTGGCCCCCCTGGCTGTAGGCCAGGGGCCTCAATTCCTCCCTATGTGGGTCCTTCCAGTGGGCGAACTTAACACGTGGCAACAGGCTTCTAGAGAGAACGTGACTTAGGAACTAGGCCAGAAGCTGCGATGTCTGCCACCCCAGTCTCAAGGTGGCACCCCATCACCTCTCCTCCTTTTACAATACATATGGATCGCCCTGGCATAACACTGACAGAGGAGATTACAGAGGCCTGAGTACTGGAGGGAGGGCTCATCTGGGGCCAGCCTGAAGGCTAGCTACTTCATCTGTTGACTCATCTATACTAGATTACACCAGTACACGGTTACATGTAGTAGCAAAACAATTTTTTTAACAGCACTTAGAAACTAGTCTCATAGAAGCATGTTGACAAAAATACTTTAAAGCAACTTCAGAAAGCTCAGAATAATTTTTTTTTTTTTTTTTGAGCTGAGGATCGAACCCATGGCCTTGCACTTGCTAGGCAAGCACTCTACCAATGAGCTAAATCCCCAACCCTCAGAATAATCATTTTTAAAAAACGTTAGCTGAGCCAGGCATGGTGGCACATGCCTTTAATCCCAGCACTCAGGAAGCAGAAGCAAGCAGATCTGTGAGTTCAAGGCCAGCCTGGTCTACAGAGCGAGTTCCAGGACAGCCAGGGCTACACAGAGGAACCCTATCTTGAAAGAAAAACCCAAAACCAAACAGAAAACATTAATTGAAAATCAACAGCCTATGCTTTAAAAATTTTTGTTTTAGTAATGGCCACTTGAAATATTTTATATGCAAATTTATTGTAAAATCTAAAGTAGCCTTTAGAGGAAAAATGGATTCCTGATGTATGAACTTCCCCACTCATAGATCTTTTCAGCCTATCTGATCTTAGGGGATCTGACAACCATCTACTTCCTCGATTATTCTAACTTATTATGAACCCAGGACGGCAAGCTATAGAAACTTCACCCTATAATTTCTACCCTTTTTTTTTTTGTTTCTTTGATCTTATCTGCCATTGAAAAACATCTGACATTCTTTCCTTGCACAAAAGGTTAAGATAATTAAAAAAGAGAGAAGTGGGGAGTGGGGGTGTGCCAGCAGCCAAGCCAGCCTCAGGCACATATTTATAAAGCTGGCGGCCAAACTCGGTTCTTATCTTGCGAAAACAGCCAAAGTTCAATCTGAAGTTCAAATACTTCTGGCTGAAATTTTCCCTTTGAAAGCCAATGTATAACCACTTAGCATACAAGAGTCGATTAGCCCGAATGATAAGATCAACCTGAAGCTAACAGTTTTCAGGACTCTCTCATTTAAAGCATTAGTGCTCATTCCCCAGTGCCTTTTAGTGAACCATTGTGAATTCGATTGATGGAGTCCAGCTAAGGCAGGGAGGGAGGCTTGCTCACAGAGGGAAGTAGCTCACCGCTTCCATTCTGATGCAGACACCAGCATCTTTTGTGTGGGGCTTCTTCATCATAATCATAGCGTATTATTGCAAAAGCAAAGCAGAAACAGCAAGCTCTTTAAAATTCAGATAGCAAGCTCTGTCTATCAGCAATGAAACTGAAAAACAACTTACAACATGTTCTGTAACACAAATTGCTAAACCCAGAGCCAGATATTGGGGTGGAAGCTGAGAGATCAGAGGACCAGAATAAGCCAGCCACAAGTCAGCCCAAGAGAGAGCTACTTCCTGTATACTCACGCCTATATACCTTTCTGTGCTCTGCCATCTTACTTCCTCTCTCTGCCCAGTTACATCACTTCCTCTTTCCACCCAGCTCTATCACTTCCTGACTGTGTATGTATAGACCTCCAGATTAAAGGCACGTGCCAACACGCCTGGCTCTGTTCCCAGTGTGGCCTTGAACGTATATAGATCTGGATGGATCTCTGCCTCCCCAACGCTAGGATTAAAGGCGTGTGCTATCACTGCCTGACTTCTATGTTTAATCTAGTGGCTGACTTTGTCCTTTGATCCCCAGGCAAGCTTTATTTGTTAGAGCACAAATAAAATATCACATTGTTCCTTGTTGTGTCCATCAGTCGATGAAAGTTCTTACTCGTCTGAGAGCTGACCTTCCTGAACAGTCTTGTTTCTAATAACATGCAACCCCCCCCCCCCCCCCCCCCCGCATGGTTCCTTTACCAGTCTACACACTATGCAGATCTGACTAGTTTATACCCTATGCACGGATAATCCCTTAAGTGCTCTCACATTCGTTCACTTTTAAAAATTGAGATAAGTCTCTTCGTTTGCCCAGAGCTCACAAAATAAGAGTAGGGTTAGCAATCTCCAGGACCCACCTGTCTGTGCACCCAAAGTACAGGGATTACAGAGGCGGGCTCAGAATGCCATGGTTGATTTTTTTATGTGGGCTCTGAGGATCAAACTCAGGCACCTGAAATCTAGGGCAGAGCCGTTCCTCCAGCTCTGTCCTGTTTTTTTTGTTTGTTTGTTTTTTGGTTGTTGTTGTTTTGTTTTTGGAGACAGTGTTTCCCTGTGTAGCTTTGCGCCTTTTCCCTGGAACTCACTTGGTAGCCCAGGCTGGCCTCGAACTCACAGAGATCCACCTGGCTCTGCTTCCAGAGCTGAGATTAAAGCCGTGCGCCACCACCGCCCGGGCAGCTCTGTCCTGTTTTTAACACTGGCAACCTGAAGAAAGACTTGGTAAGAAACTCACGAAGTACTAAGTAATGATTATGATAATACCGAATATCTGCTTCGTGATGAAGCCAATGTAATCTATCAATCAATTTATGTTGAACATAGTTGTGTCCTGCATTCAAATACCACATAAATTTTAATGCTTACACTGTTCTGTCAGCCAATATGTTCTGCAAGCAATGCACTTCTCTATCATTGTGGCTAAAGCCTGAACTCAGCTAGACTGAGAAAGGACACTTCTCAACCAATCTCGTGAAGCCCTCCTGTATCTTTTTGGAATGACTTCTACTGTTACCATTCAACTTTCTACTACTGTCATAATCAGATAAAGTAAGTTTGTCCTCATCACAAAAAGTCCAGTAAAGCTTGCTTTGTTGTTAGTAAATTAGAATCCAAGATAAATACAAATGTCCTAAGATTTAGGAAACATTTTGAAAAGCAGAAACTTAAAATAATGACAATACATTTTAATTTATTTTGGTAGTCAAGTCTATATTTAAATTATTTTATTTGTGGAACACAAATCTGACTAACATTAACACAGAGTTTTTAAGCATAATAAATGCTTGCATCTTCCCCAATTATTACACATTTTTGGAGTCACAAATGACTGCTACAAACATTCCATATGGTTTAACAGCCTCCTTGTGCCCAACTAACAGGCAATTTCCCACAGTCCTTGTCCTAATCTACACACTACGCAAAAGTGATCAATATATACCTATGTACAGATCTGAACAGTATACTCTATGCACAGATCTGAACAGTATACTCTGTGCACAGATCTGAACAGTATACTCTGTGCACAGATCTGAACAGTATACCTAATGCACAGATCTGAACAGTATACTCTGTGCACAGATCTGAACAGTATACTCTGTGCACAGATCTGAACAGTATACTCTATGCACAGATCTGAACAGTATACTCTCTATATAGATTTGAACAGCATACCTACTATGCACAGATCTATCCACTAGCCATCAACATAGAAGCAAGGATGACCACACAAAATGCAACTCAGGATGCTAAATGCTCCCTCTAGACTTCTTCACTTAGGTTGTCATGGGTTACAAAAAGTGTCCAAGGGCCACACTTGGAGCAGCACTATGCTACAATGTTTAAACTTACATTTGGAAGAATCAGAGTGAATATCCCATTTGAGAAGCAGGACAGCCCAATAAGGCTAGAACACAATGTGTAAACAGAAGATAAGAGGCTAGGAGAGCAAACAGGAAACCTAAAAGCTATTTCACAGAAGAATTCAAGCTAATTCAAATTCAGAAAAAACGTCTCCCATTTTTAGTGGCCCATATTAGAATGTGTGTTCGTTTACCCACTTTTTCTGGGATTGATGATGACCACAAAAATAGTAATTATTGTCTGTTTTGCCAAAACATAGAATACAAAGGATTAAAAAAAGACTAAAATTTGTTTTATTTACTTATGCTCCAAATATTCACGCTTACAGGGAAGGACCATTTAAATCTTAAGAAACTACTGAATGTGGTTCATTCTTTCTGAGGTTCTAATTTAATAAGGATTTAATACCTCATGATGCAGAAATCCAAAGAACCATCCATTTGTATATTTGCCTTTAATGGCTAGTTCAGAGATGTAAAATCTGGAAATGTCTAGGAAGTTTACTTAGAATCTCAAAATCATCTTTAGTTTAGGAGAACAGACTTACTCTGTGTATTTTATTTACCACCCAACCCACCACAATGTCAGGCATCACCTTTGCACTTACGTATCTGGCTATGTTGTTTCTCATGAAGTTCCCAAGCCCCGACTTACCTATCTTGTGTTCATTAGCTAAATTAGATCATTTATAAACCCATTGCACAAAGAGTCTAACTTCAATACTGGGCAGCAGGGACGAAGGGAACAACAACAACAACAACAACAAATCGTCTCTTCATGGTTCCAGGTTTGCTCAAAGATCAAGCTTAAAACAATGTGTTGGAAAGAAGAGGGAAGATGGCTGACTTCAGAGAGCCAACACTGTTTTCCTCCCAGGAAAATCATAACACCTCAGGGACAGTGTGGGAAACTCAGAAATGGAGACCCGGGATAGCATCATGAAGCGTAATAAAGTACACTATAAATGTGACTCCTACCCCCAAGCCAGGGGTAACTCCGTGCGTCTCCACGATCAACCATGTACTACACCATGTTCTAGCACCAGAAGAGTTCCTCTGGCTCTGACTCTACTTTGAGGAACTGCCTGATGTCTATGCACACTTTAACTCACAGAAGGAGCACACTCGGGACCTCTCTGCTACTGCTTAGAGCCCCAATTCCCATACAGCATATAGCCATCTGAAGAACTGCCTTGCTGCTGCTCTGAGGAACAGTAGCCACTGTATCCTGTCATCCCTGGAGTCTCACAAAGGTGTCGGCATGCTTGCGGAGACAGCTGCCATCTCATGAACCTGGCTAGATCAGTCGGAGGACTGTGATCCTGCAACACCAGTCTATGCAACGCCCTGTGCCTCAAGATTAGGTAGCACGGCTCCAGCTAGGTGCACTGGCATGCTTAGTACAAAGGTCTCTCTCCTCCAAACTCCGACTTGGTGCTTCAACTGAGGTCTCAGTCATCGGCACTCTTCTGAGAGGCCTAATATGCCTCTTATCAGCCCCGGAGCCCCACGCTGGATACTGACACCAGACGTCTCACCGTTACTTCTGATTCTATCACGGGGCCTGAGAGCATGCTAACTCGGCATCCTGAAGCATTGCAGATTACAGACAGAGGGCTTGGTGCCGTCAACACTTACTTCTGCAAGGTCCTAGAGGTACCTACCCCTCTGCGGTCACCTCCCAACTATTAACACACAGCTTTGTACGTTGGCCCCTCTGCAAATGGCACCCCAGCCTTGCAGCTGGACCACGGCCATTCATACCTGTCTTTCAGCAGGACCTGTGGTCCCACATTCCGGGTGCCCATGTCCACCAAGAAGCTAACCTACTGCCTCCACAAGTATCTGCAGTTTAGACGGCCCAGGCGATGATAACTATAGCTGGAAAAAGAATCCCATGGAGGCCACACTTCTACACTGGTAACCAAAGCCACAGCATCTATTTAAATGACCTCTACAATCCGTGTAAAGGAAAAAGGCTTCCCCTGGAAAACCTACTCCAAAAGATTGAAAGAAGACAGCACAGCCGCTGTAGAGACAACATAGGAACACAGGAGACAAGAAAACACAAAGGAGCATTGTAGTGGTATCTGCTCCACCCATGACCTTGGGCTATACGGGCCCCAAAGAGGAGGTACTTCCTGCCGTTGTATATGACCTCTTCTAAGGAGTTGGGAGAATGGTCACATGCCCAGCTAGCTCAGTTGGTAGAGCATGAGACTCTTAATCTCAGGGTCGTGGGTTCGTGCCCCATGTTGGGTGCCACTAATTAAGATCAATCCACATGAGTCTATTAAATGGGTAACAGAATTTATGAAGTTATAAATTGAGGAAATATACTCACAAATACAAAGCAGAGTGTGAAGCTGTCCTCTGATCTGACCAGGAGCGAATCCACCTCTCAGGCAGGAGCAGGGAGAAGGGGCATCTTCTCCAACTCCTCATAAGAGGTCACCTATAATGGCAGGAAGCACCACCCACTTTGGGCTGTATAGCCCAAGGTCATGGGAGGAGCAAGTATCATGACATTGCATATATCCAACAGAACAGAACAGAGTAACCCTAGAATAATGGTTCTCAACCGGCAGGTCACAACCCCTTGGGGGTCGAATGACTCTTTCCATGGGGTCACATATCAGATATCGTGCATATCAGATGTTTGCATTATGATTCGAAACAGTAGCAAAATTAGAGTTCCGAAGTATCAACAAAGATAATTTTATGGCTGGGGGAGGGGGTCACCACAACATGAGAAACTGTATTAAAGGATCACAGCAGTAGGAAGTTTGAGAACCACTGCACTAAAAGATGACACCAACATGAAAGACGCCTATTAAGTTATTGAAAAGAAAATCTAAACTAACGATACCAAGAAAACCAAGTGGGATACAACAGAATATTAGTGAATCATTCAACAAGTGAAGGACACATCCATGAGATCAATGAGAAATTCAATGGAGATAAGAATCATAAAAAAAAAAGAAAAGAAAACAGGCAGAAATTGAGAAACTGAATCACTCAATCAATGAAAGGGTCACAGGACAAAAGAAAGGTATGCATGTGAAGAAAAGAATGGGGACAGAGAATAAAAAGGGTGGTGGAGACAGAGGAGGGTGAGGGTAGATGTAAGCAAAATGCACTCCATATGTACATGAAACGATCAGAGAACTCAGATACAATACAAAAAAGAAATGCAGCATTGGTACATAAGAATGTTCTACTCAGAATAATAAAAAGAACCAACTTGCATCACTTGTGGAGAAAGGAAAGACATGTTAGGTGAAAGGCACGTAGGCCAGGTCCAAAGGTCTACCTCAGAGAGGACAGAAGAACAGTGACCACTAGAGACTGGGGAGTGTGTGTGTGTGTGTGTGTGTGTGTGTGTGTGTGTGAGAGAGAGAGAGAGAGAGAGAGAGAGAGAGAGAGAGAAACACCACACACACACACACACACACACACACACACACACACACACACACACATGGAGATTACATAATGCATACAAACATATAGTTATATAGGAGGGATTTGCTATGGTATTCTAGATCACAGTAGGGGAATGTAGTCCATAATAGTTTGATATACTTTAGAATCAATATGAGTACAGAAATTCCTACAATAGTCATATAACCAACATAAGGGATTGGATATCCTAATTGCCCTAATTTGACCATTACACTGTAAGCGTGCAGTGAATTATTACATTACTCTGTAAATATGAACAAATAAACATCAATTAAAAAATGGCAAAACCAAGTTTTAGAAGTTTTGCTTATTATCTGGAAGACCCTTGAATGTTAGGCATGTCAAAACATAAATAAAATCCTTTGTATGTGTAAAAGCAAAGGATAATTGCTGAAAAATTAAACCAGGTCTCTGACCCTCATACATTCTGGATCTGAAAGAAATGCGGTTATAATCATGAGACTGTGTTACTTGATTTCGTTGCCAAATTCAGCTGTTTATCCTAAAACAGAAATGTTTTCAACCTATTTTGTAGGCCGGATATGCACAATGGAAAATATTCAGAGTAAAAAATTTGTTTCATGAACTCCAAAAGGTTTGTGATGTTCTGGTTAGGAATGTTAACCCAGACCTGAGATCCATCGAGAACCGTCTACTCTTGGCCACAAAGATATTAAATGTGATGGTCAGTTAAAGGGAAACTAATAAGCAGGACCATCAAAGACAAGTGGGACCCCCTCTACTGGAAGTTTTCCCCTTCTGGGGATTTTCATATGTTCTGTGAAAGAGGAGAGGGCATGGCCGTGCTCAGGAAAATAACACTGTTATTCTAAAGCTCTCATGTGAAGAAGATGGGTAGCATTAAAAGATTACAGTCAGAGGAATTTTCCACTAATACGGACACTTTCAAGCTCAGCAATGAGATGAAATACAAGACTCATGGGTAAAATCCTATTAAACAATGGGTACCCAACATTCACAAGTGTTGGACAGATCATGACCTTCTAAGTAACCAGTGAGCACACAGCTGGGCTGCTCTGGGCTGCACACCCCCAAGCTTTCACCGCCCTGCTGGGTACTACAACCTGCCCTGCTCCTCCCCTTCCTTGAAACGCAAGCACACACAACTAGAACTCAAAGCCAACACCCAGACTCTACAAAACTGTGACACATACTCACTGTAAGAAACAGGGAAGAGTTTCAAAAGGAATCGCTTTCCACAAAAGGGCCACAGCCTTTTTTTTTTTTTGAGACAGGGTTTCTCTGTATAGTTTTGGTGCCTGTCCTGGATCTCGCTCTGGAGCCCAGGCTGGCCTCGAACTCACAGAGATCCGCCTGCCTCTGCCTCCCGAGTGCTGGGGTTAAAGGCATTCTTTAATGCCACCACCCGGCCAAATTTTATTTATTTATTTACTTACTTACTTACTTACTTATTTTATTCAAAGGTTTTCTCAGGTTTATCTCTGTGTAGTTTCACTTACCCTGTTCTCATGTGGTGACTGCTGGCTTAGGGAAAAGCAGAACGTGAGATAACCTGAGAGGTGCCAGGTAAGGATGCCGATGAGGTCAATTTATCCCTACATCCCTTCCATCCTCAGAAACGTATACATTAAGAGTATTTGTTCAGGGGCTGGAGAGACGGCTCTGTGGTTAACAGCACTTGTTCGTGCAAAGGACCCAGATTTGGTTCCCAGCACCCACATGGCAGCTCACCATCACCTACGTCCAGTTCTGTGGGGTCTCACGCCCTCCCCTGACCTTTGCTGGCCCCGGGCACATATATGGGCATACACAGAATAAAATTTCAAAATCTTTAAAAAGAGTTTGCTCAGAGTACCTCAAATCAAATACATTCACGTTATTATAAGAGGAGTCTTTCCACGCCAACAAAGGCAAAGATTTGGTTTATTAAGTCGTCTACCCAGTCCAGAGGTAAGTCTCCTGGACTGCAACATGTGCTCGAGAAAACCAGTGCATGGGGGCTGGAGAGATGGCTCAGCGGTTAAGAGCACTGGCTGCTCTTCCAGAGGACCCGGGTTCAATTCCCAGCAACCACACGGCAGCTCACAACTGTCCAGTTCCAGAGGCTCTGACATCTTCACACCAATGCACATAAAATCAATTTAAATGAATTATTTTAAAAAAACAGTGCATGATACAAAAGCACTCAGCACAAACCAAAGGATTATAAAGAAAATGGAGCTAAAGACATAATCTCAAAAACTACTTGAATGGGGGTGGTGTGGTGTGTGAAGAGACACATTATCACAGCCCTAAATACATTAAATATTCAAGAAACACATAAATATGGCATTTTATTATGAAAAGATGAAGTATGTTTATGGAAGCTGGCATCATAAAGAGTTCCCTGTAGTTCATGATTTCCTGTGGCATGAGGAGGAGGAGGAGGAGGAGGAGGAGGAGGAGGAGGAGGAGGGTGAGGAAGGAGGGGCAGGATAATCTGAGGTCCTACTGGAACTCACACCACCCACAGGGATAGCAGGCTGCCATCTGCACTGAGCTGGCTGGCAGATATGGGCAGTACACACCTGACAGTGTTTTGAACGTTCCTATGTAGCTGAAGCTGGGTGTCATTTTACGTACCCACCTCGTATTCCTTCTAAACAAAACTTATGCACATACAATGGGAAATCTGAGGAAGAGGAAGTTTGTCCCCTAAGGCATCAACCAAGACCAACTTCCTTTCCAAAGCAGGCATTACATCAGAGCAGACTCTAAAGAGAATGTCGGTCTTAAAAAAAAGAATCAAGCCGGGCGGTGGTGGCGCACACCTTTAATCCCAGCACTGGGGAGGCAGAGGCAGGCGGATCTCTGTGAGATTGAGGCCAGCCTGGTCTACGGAGTGAGTTCCAGGATAGCCAGGGCTGTTACACAGTTTAGAAACTCTGTCTTAGGAAAAAAAAAAAAATCATGCTCACACTTGCCTCACATAAAAAAGCAACCGTGGTTTCCCAAAGCTGTGGGTTTTGTGTTTCCCTGTGCTGTGTATGTTGAAAAGGCAGAGATGGTGCAGCCGAGGGCTGCCACAATTTACAACTGAAAATTAAATTGCAGATACCCACGTCACACTGAGGCGTGGACAGGGTGTGTAAATGCACATCGACTGTCATCCCTACAAGATGAAAAGCCATTTGGAAAAACAAATTAGCAATTAAAAAATAAAACTAACCGCAACCGTGTTTGGTTTGGCTAAGGGGATTAGGTTTTATTAATGCTAACTTTCTGTACTCGCCACATTTCCACTAAGAAGGGCATGTTGCTTTTAAAAGGCAGAAAACAGGGCCTGTAAGATGTCTCAATGGGCAAAACCTCTCACCGTACAACACCTGTGAGCTGAGTTCAATCCCCGCATCCCACAGAAACATGGAAGGAGACCTCTACTAAGTTGTTCATACTGTGATACTGCCTACGTCCGGCAGCCTAGCCTGACTTGAACCCCTGGAACCCAGCCACACTCACCTCATACATACACATAAAAAAAAATAAGAAATGAATTAATTAAAGGTATGAAACAACAGTATGTGAGGATCAACCCCTATAGTCTCAGGAGTTGAAGAAAACTGTAAAAGGAGAAAAGTAATGGTAAAGTTACGTTAACTACAGAACTGTTAGATGAGACCCACAGTTTTCTCTCACAGCCCAATTTCTGGTCAAAGAGAATATGGCTTAAGAAAGGTTCACTGAACGTAAGCCCCTTTTCTCCTAAAGGTACTAGAGGCCTACTTGGTGCCGGCAGGCTGTGATTGGGTAATAGACATGCAGATGTAACTTCCATGACTTGCATAGGAAGAGTATTAAGAATTCCTTATAGTAGTGGCACACCCCTTTAATCCCAGCACTTGGGAGGCAGAGGTAGGCAGTTCTCAGGGAGTCTGAGGCCAACCTGGTCTACCAAGTAAGTTCCCGGACAGCCAAGGCTATCTTGAACTCCACCACCAATAAAAGAATTGCTTATGCCGGGGTGGTGGTGGCTCATGCCTTTAATCCCAGCACTCGGGAGGCAGAGACAGGAGGATCTCTGTGAGTTCAAGGCCAGCCTGGTCTACAGAGTGAGATCCAGGAAAGGCGCAAAGCTACACAGAGAAACCCTGTCTCAAAAAACAAAAAACAAAGAATTACTTACTAGCTTACATAACAAGCCAGCTACTAATGACCTAGACGTGCTTCTGAACACTCAGAGAGTCACCACAGAAAAGCAAAACAGAAAAGCTTTACTACCGGTTGCTTGTATTCCACATTCAAACGCAAGAGGCACAGTCTAACCCAGAAAACCCCATCCTTGCCAAGTGCTTAAGGACCCACCTTCTCTTTCTCCAAACCTAATCAAGGTATTAGAAACCGAACCGAGTAAACACTCTACTGACAGAATTGCACACTGGGAAAATTAAAAACCCACAAACACCCGCTGGTGTCCCGTCTTTCCCAAACTGAATATCAAAAATGCCACGGCCTTCGTCTCCACAGATGTAAAATTTAAAACGAAAACAAAACAGTGAGTGTGTAGAGGACTTTCGAGATGGACAGTAGCCCAAGCACCGCATGGCCAGCCTGACGCTCCAGGGAGCTAAAAACCTGCACCCTCACCATTTATAAGAGAAAACGAGTGTAGAACCACCGAGAAGAGCACATGGGGCCGGAGACTCGAAACCCCTAGAGACAGTTCAGTCATTGCTGTCCGTGTCTGTGAAAGCCATTCCGTGTATAGAAAATATTGTCTCACACACGACGGCAGCAGGGTTTTATCTGTTAGGCTATTCCTCATTTTTGTCGTCTCCATTTGTCAAGAGACACCCATTCTCTGATCGCCGCGACAGCTTGCTGACAGATTAGTGACAGTAATGAACTGCTGACAGACCGTGTAAGATTGTCCTGGGAGATGGAGACTGGGTAGTTTCAGACTCTCAGCTCTGCCCTTGGACTCTACGGGAAGAGTCACTACAAGTCAGTGAAAACTTACGACGAATTTTAATTTCATGATTTACTCGTTTAAAAACAGGTTCTCGCCAAACAGCTCAGCCTCGCCTCAAACGGCACCATTCCCCTTGTCCTCTCGGGGGGCTTTGGTTATTTAAAAGTATTCTTAGCCATATTAATCAGGGCTAGATCTCTGAAAGCTGAAAAGTAACAAATCACAGGCTTTAGGCTACAAAAATAAAAGTGTAAGCAGATAACATGTCACATGGAAAATAACAGTTTCAAACCTTAAAAATAAAAATTTATACACACACACACACACACACCATGGGAAACAATTTCTTACTAATTTAACACAACAGCAATTTTGTAACAGCTTTGGAGAGGACTGTTTCTGTTACTGTCTTAAAGTGTGTGTGTGTGTGTGTGTGTGTGTGTGGTGTGACTGTGTGTGTGCGCACATGCACCTGTGTTGTATGTCTCTGTGTGATTGTGTGTTTGTGTGTGTGTCTGTGTTCTGTCTATGTGTGTGAGTGCATCTGTGCTGTGTGTGTGTGTGTGTGTGTGTGTCTGTGTCTGTCTATGTGCGCACATATAAGTGCAGTACCTACAGAGGCCAGAAGAGGGTGACAGAGCTAGAGCTACCAGGAGTTGTGAGCTGCCTGATGGGGTGCTAGGAAAAGAACTCTGGTCCTCTGCAAAAGCAGTCCTCACTCTAAACTGCTGGGCCCCTGATGAGAATTTCAGGTGAATCAATCCAATTCAAGAACACAAATATAAAAGTGCTGTTTATAATTTAAATTTCAATTAGAATAAATACGTATAACACAGTTGATAAATGATCAAATTTCATCTCTGTTTCCCCAACAAACAAAACAAGGGTGGTAATTTTTCTTTCTTTTGAAAATATATCTGTGAATGGTTCAAATCAAAGCTAATTTGGCCGTGGTTTCTGGCAAAAGAAAATTTATTCTGTTTGGATGAATCTTGTCATGGTAAATAAAAACTACTCAGCACTCTATTAAAGAAGCATGTTTCCTTATATGCACACAAAGATTGTGTAGACATGGAAATAAAAGCAACAGCAAACATCACGTGCTTCCTAGGGGTTGGAGATGTTCAGGAGCACAGGTTCACTCCCATCCTTCTCATCACAGATCCCACCAAAGATATAAGCACAATTACATGTTACCTGTGCTTGCCTGGTATTAAAGCTGAGAGTGCTTACTAGTAAAATCTTACACTGTAACATATGAACAGACAAAAGCAAAGGTTTTATGTGTGTAAGTCTCGGGATGACCTTGTGTGTCTGAGCTGGAGTGAGACCATCTGAACTCAGATCTACTATCTGCTGGCAACTAGGTTTGTATTTTTCAGGAAACTATTCCATGTTTTAAGCCCTGCTTCCTTTATCTATAAAATACAAGTAGGTATTTGATCTACCTTATAAGCCAACCCAGAGAGCCACATGATTGAGATACGTGAGCATCTTAACATCTCAACAAAACCCTTCTCCAACTATAGCACCCTCTTGGCAACCTTTGTGGCCCCCTCAGGGAAGACGGTGACGTGATGTGGGGCACCAAACAGGTACCGAAGCCCTAACTGCCCATGTGATGGCTGTGGAGATGCCACCGCTGGGAAAGAATTAGCTTCACATGGCGTCATGGGGGTGGACACCCTCACAGTGTGGTTAGTGCCCATAGCAGGACAGAGGATTTGACGTCAACTCCGACAAAGAACACAGCAAGATGCCCAACTGCAAACTGGGTCTTAGAGAGACCACCCCTTTCCCCAACATATACCACTACCATTGCCACCACTGACCAGGCAGGCTGGCTCCCCAGTCTCTTGTTTAAGCCAACTAGTTTACAGCATTTTTGTCATTATGCTTGGCCTCCTATGAAACGACTAGGCTCTTAGTGGTTCAGAGTTTCATAGAGAAGTCCAAACCTGCTTCTTAAAACTGTCAACATCACATCTATGGTCTATATTAAAAAAAACCTGCAGTCTAACTGCTCGTGTGTGTGTGTGTGTGTGTGTGTGTGTGTGTGTGTGTGTGTGTGTGAGAGAGAGAGAGAGGTCCATTTGACTAATATATCTACAGGACAACAAAGTGGCCTGGTTATCGTTATCAAACTCAGAGATGTTTTCAGATTAGGCCTAGATTTGCTTAGCTCAGATATATTTAATAATGGTCCTCAAACCTGTCATTTATGGCATTTTGTTATTACATGTGGTCTCTCCCTGTATTGCCAATGTGTAACTGTACAGAGGAAAACCAATTCTAAGATTCTCTTTAAGAGCCATGAAGATTCACAGTGCGGACAGTTTTCAAAGGCTCTGGGATGGGACAGAAACAAGCCAGGGCTGATTGATGCTATACTTCTGTCTACAAGGGAATTTCTTCTGAAGAACACAATATTACGGTTTGGTTTTTTGTTTCTAATGGCAGTGACTCAAAGCAGTTCTAGTTAGTCAAATCATATCAAAACAGGCACTTGCCTCAAGCCTGTAAGTTACAATGCTACGATTCTTACCTCTTGTATCTGCCTGGAACTGTTCTTGACGGGTCCTGTAAAATAAAATATGAGAAATCAGCTGTGTGTGTGTGTCAATACACTACCGATTGCAGAAAAACAGTAACTGTGCTTGCACTAAGAATGCTTCACACTGCTGATCAAACAAAAACAAAATGAGCCTGTATCTGGTTTTTCAGCCCAAACCAACCATGTTTTAAATACTGAAATACTTTGGTTGTGAGCCTAGCCTTTAATGGCTAAGCCATCTCTCCAGCCCGGAATATTTTATTTTATTATTTTTTGTTTTGTTTTGTTTTTCGAGATAAGGTTTCTCCGTGTAGCTTTGCACCTTTCCTGGAACTCACTCTGTAGCTCAGGCTGGCCTTGAACTCACAGAGATCCACCTGCCTCTGCCTCCCAAGTGCTGGGATTAAAGGCATGTGCCATTAGATGTAGTTTGTGTTACAATTTTCTCCTTCTTTTTCCTGTTCTTGTTCTTCTCCTCCTCCTCCTCCTCCTCCTCCTCCTCCTCCTCCTCCTCCTCCTCCTCTTCTTCTTGGTGAAGGTGTCACATAACAAGGTTGGCCTGGAACCTGCTGAGGGGCTGAGGATAGCCTTGAACAACTGATCTTCCTGCTTCCACCTCTGAGTGTCGGGATTATATATGCGTGCCATCACACCCAGATTATGGCAGGGGATCGATCCCAAGGGCTTGAGTGTGATAAGCAAGCATTCTGTCCTTCTTAGGTACTTCTCTAACCAGATAATCATCATAGTCCATTATAGTCTTAATATTACCTCCCTGTTTTTTATTATGGTCTCATTTTAAAAAATAACAACAAAAAATGGAGTTGGCCTAGCGGTGCATGCCTTTAATCCCAGACTCAGAAGGCAAAATCAGGAGGATCTCTGTGAGTTGAGACCAGCCTGGCCTACATCCAAGACTACATGGAGAGACCCTGTTTCAAAACAAACCAACAAAAATCAAAACAAACAGGCAAATGGGCAAGTGAAGTGGCTCAGTCCTAAAAGCATTGATTGCTCCTGTAGGGCTGGAGTCCAAATCCCAGCTCCCTACCAGCAGCTCACAACCATCTACATGAACCCACCAGCATCTTACAATCATCTCCATAATCCCAGCTCCCTACCCCCAGCTCACAGCCATTACATAATGTTGACCCCAGTTCAACACTAGCAGCTCACAGCCATCTACATGAACCCACCAGCATCTTACAATCATCTCCATAATCCCAGCTCCCTACCCCCAGCTCACAGCCATTACATAATCCCAGCTCCCCACCAGCAGCTCACAACCATCTCCATAATCCCAGCTCCCTACCCCCAGCTCACAGCCATTACATGATCCCAGCTCCCCACCAGCAGCTCACAGCCATCTACATAATCCCAGCTGCCTGGTGCCCTCTTCTGGCCTCTGTTGACACTTGCATTTACACAGATATACACATACATATAAAATAAATAATAAAAACTTAAAAAACTATAACACCACACACACACACACACACACACACACACACAGAGAGAGAGAGAGAGAGAGAGAGAGAGAAAGAAAGACAGAGAGAGAAAGAGAGAAATTAACTTTTTAAAACTATAGCTAAAAATAACAAAAGTACATATTACTGCAATGACCCTAAGCTACAAAAATAAAAAGAGGAGACAGACAGACTGCTCAAAGTTAATATTAACTAGGGTGGAAAATTACTGTGCAAATAAGTAGGCAGTAACTGTGATAAGCCTGGGCTCCTCACATACGTTTTCAGTTTCATCTCAATAAAACACATCAAATTTAAGCAGCGAGCCCCTTTCAAACTGATAACAGTGTTATGTCTAAAGGAGATTATATAATTAAAGAATTTCTGGTCTGGTTAAAATGAAAGAATCAGCTCACTTTATAAGGCGGAAACACTAACGAGACTGCGACTAACTGACGCCACGGCATAGCAACCCTGGCAAGAGTCGGGCAAACCCATCAGGAGGAAGAGCCAAGCCACCTTCCAACCAGACATGCAACTGAGACCATGAGTTCAGGTTTCTCCCGGTGCCCGAACAGGAAGTAGCGGTAATGCCCACTGTATTGTGGGATTACAGGATATACGAGAACAGAGCAATCGGTACAACAGGCTGGCAGTGGAGTTGGCGTGAGTTTAGAGAGCTAAACGGGGTATAAAATCTTTGTCAACATTTCCAATATACACTAACTACTCCCAATAAATTCTCACTAAAGTGGAGTAAACCACTAAAAAGATACACTTATCTCAATGTTTCATTTTTATTCCTTATTTCTCAGGTAAAATATGAGCTTCTGGATGCTTGTCCCTGCCCCCAAATCTAGAGAAATCACTTTCTTAGCAATCTAACATTACAGGAAAGGAAAATAAAACCAACAAAACCTAAGCGCTTAGGAAGTTATCAGGGGTCCCAAAAGTCAGCTGACAGGATCCTGGAGTGTCTGGGTGGGCCTGATCCCCATGAACAGAACTCGGAACTACTGAGAAGCCTCCTGTGTTGGCTAGTGTGAAGACAACTTCACGGGCCTGGCTATCAGCTGCTCTTAATGCAGAGAGCAACAAAACCCTGGCCAGATGTTTACGACATTTCTTCTCTGTCTGTCATTCTAAAGGCATCCCCTAAAACGAGGAAGGTCAGTCTTTGCTTTTATGTAGTAACTAAGTAAAATATATTCTCTGTTTATAAAAGCATGCTTATCTCCAGAGAATAACAGGAAAGAACAGGTATGTAGACTCTAGCTACCCGGGTAAACGCAACATGATTCTTTTATAAGGGGGAGAATGTTCACGGTTCCTCCACGTGAGAATGGAGTTCTATACAAATATAAACTCTATCGTAGATCTCATAGCTAGAAATTTCATTTCCATGACCACAAAAAAAAAAAAAAAAAAAAAACAAGCAGAGGAGTTAACTAACTTTATAATTACTAGGGACCTTCGTTAATAACCACAGGTAAGTGCTGCAACACTTAAGGCCACTCTAGGTGTGAACTCATCTCCCTCGGCTTGTTACAATGATCTGATTTCATGTATGCCTTCCATCTGTTTACACATCACAGGACCTCAACTGCTCCGGTACCTGTGAGGACTGTGTTCCTGAGACTGTTCTATGTTCCAACGAGGCCGGAGTTTTATTTAAAACTCACGCAAACCTGTTTGTGCTTGGCCAACATTTACGCAGCTCCGCACAGGTACTTCCCCCTTCCTTGAGCGGCATAAACCATCCCCTTGCAAGGAAGATTATGTCAGGAAAAGTAGACTTGAAATCTGTTGCGTAACAGACCTGGGGTTTTCAAAGGATCTCATTACATGGTCCCTGCAAATTCCAAAATGAGGGTCAAGTCCAGCTGTACTTTCTACATGCAATCAGTGCAGGAGACTTTCTCTGCTTTTTTTGTTTTCTTTTGTTTTTTTGAGACAGGATTTCTCTGCGTAGCTTTGGAGCCTGTCCTGAAACTCACTCTGTAGACCAGGCTGGCCTCGAACTCAGACAAAAAGCCTGGCTTTTTCTCCGATTCTTTACACATTTGAACTTCCCATAAGTAAACATGACTCAACCCCAATTTTTGGCTTTGTTATCAATTCATCTGTAGTCTTTAAAAATTTTCGAACAGGTTAGGGATGGGGAAGGTCAGGAAAGACTACAGAGCGCTTTCAGACCGAGGGAGGGTCACAGACAGTGACAGCAACATGGAGTTTGAATTGAATTCCTCTGCTCTGCCTTGGGACAGGATTGGATCGACTAGAAAAACTTCCATGAGGCCCTCGTATGAGTGAAGTGATGTGCTCACTCGGTAGACCTTGTTCTTAGAAAACCAAGTATTCAGGAAGCAGTTTTAGAAGAAAACTGTTTTCTGTATGTTCTTGTGACTTTGCAGCAAGTTGAGATTGTTTGGAAGTAAAAATTACTAATGCCCACTCAGCAACTACCACTGAGAACGAACAGATACATCTTACAAGTAATTTAGATGATATGCAACAGGGCACTTTTTTTTTTCCTTCTTTCTTTCCTTTTTGGTTCTTTGTTTTGTTTTGTGCTGTTTTGTTTTTTTATGACAGGGTTTCTCTGTGTAACTGCCCCAGCTGTCCTGGAACTTGCTCTGTAGACCAGGCTGGCCTTGAACACCCAGAGATCTGCCTCTGCCTCTCGAGTGCTGGGATTAAAGGTGTGCAACACTGTACCACCCAGCCTTCTATCTTTTTTTAATCTTGAAAATGTATTGTGTATTTTCAATCCATAAGCTTTCCTCTGTAAATCTAGTCAAAGAAAACAATTCAAAACACAAATGGTTTAATATATATAAAGTTGTCATTATTGGTGCTTAAAAGAGATTTTAATCAGTCATGATTACCATTAGTGGCTAAATTTGTGCTAATTAGTAAGGTTTAAAAAGAAACTCTATGCTACTGAAAATAAGTTTTTTGTGTTGTTTGTTTGTCTGTTTGTTTGTTTGAAGGCAGGGTCCCATGTTTCCTAGGCTGGCTTCTAACTTAGTATGTAACAGAGGCTGCCTCTGAATATCCACTGTGGTAGAATTACTGACATGTCCAAACACACTTGGCTTGAAATAAGTTTTGAATATTTAAAAAAAAAAAAAAGTTCAGTTGAGCAGTGGTGGCGCATGCCTTTAATCCCAGCACTGGGGGAGGGGGAGCAGAGCCAGGCAGATCTCTGTGAATCCAAGGCCAGCCTGGACTACAGAGTGAGTTCCAGGAAAGGTGCAGAGCTACAGAGAGACCCTGTCTCGAAAAACCAACCAAAAAAGTTCATGCTGGAATATCTACAAAGGGCATTTCAGAAACATAAAAATTCCAAACATACACTTCTTTTCACCCAGCAATTCCAGTATTAGGATTTTATCACACATGTGCAAAGTAATGTGTTCAAGTTTTTCCTATACTGCACTGTTTTTAATAGCAAAAAAATTATAAGCAACCTTAACAAAATTTAGCTTGAAATTTTAGTACATCTATATATAAAATGGAATGTTCTACATCTGTGAAAAATAATACAGAAGCCCCTCGTGGACTACTGCAGAAGTCCATTTACAGTATCAAGTGAAAAAATAGGATGCAATACAGCCCAGATACAATACTGCAAAGACAAAAGTGTGTTTATCGGCCTTTCATTACCATGACAAAATTCAGGATAAACAACTTCAAAGGAAGTTGGCTTAAACTCCCTCCTTCCTAGTTTCAGAGGTTTTGGCCCATGGCTGGCTGTCTCCATTGCTACAGGCCTGTTGTGAAGCTGAGCTGCATGGAAGAGGGCAGAGAGGCCTACTTCATAATGGCTGAAGACACAACATGGCCCCCCTTTTGGACTAGGAACCATATCCCAATAAGGCCATCAGATTATATCATCCACCAACAGAATAATCTTGTAATGAAGCCAAAATCACAACTGAACATTGCTATGGGACCGAGCCTTTAGCATACATGCCATTTTTTGAAGAACATTTTGTATCCAAAAATGGATGGATGGATAGGTGGGTAGATAGGTGGATGGATGGATGGGTGGAGGATGGGGGGATGGATGGGTGGGTGGGTAGATGGATGGATGGGTGGACAGACAAACAGACAGAGATAGCTTTCATTTGTAGGTTAGTTCTGAAGCTGTATGCAGAAAAGATATACTAGCTGCTTCCAAGAAGGCAGCCAGGCAGTTGACAACTTTTAACCATACAGTTATGCCTTTTGAATTTTGTGTCACATGGTCACATGCCTTCCAAAAAAAAAAAAAAAAACCAAAAAAAACCTAAAGAGTAAGACTCCATAGTTCATAGAAAACAAAACATAAAGGAACTTAACAACCACGCCATGTACCATTTCTTTCCGTGTTCTATTACTTTCTAAATTGACTTAAAAAGCTTGCACGACTGTGTTTAAAACCTGTATGGAGCTATCACTAACAATAAGAAAGCATATGAGGGTTGAGGATTTAGCTCAGTTCAATCCTCAGCTCAAAAAAGAAAAAAGAAAAAAAAAAAAAGAAACTCTGTCTCAAAGAAAGCATATGTATGAATCTTCATTTTCTATTACCAGGGTCGGTATCTCACTAAAAATTGAAACCAGAAATAAAATATTCTAACCACTCGCAAAGCGCGCTGTCAAGCCAAACTCACATTGAAATTAGCAGTCTTTGTTTCTAAAGACTTCCTTCCCTGAGCGGCTCAGATCTGTAGGCAATGCCAAGATGCAGCCTTTCTCTCGGCCCTATGAAAATTAAAAAAGCAAAAAAAAAGAAAAAAGAAAAAAGGCCAGGCAGTGGTGGTGCACGCCTGTAATCCCAGCACTTGGGAGGCAGAGCCATGTGGATTTTTCTGTGAGTTCAAGGCCAGCCTGGTCTACAGAGCTAGTCCAGGACAGGCTCCAAAGCTACAGAGAAACCCTGTCTCGAAAAACAAACAAACAAAAAAAATATTAAAAAAATAAACAAGCAATGATGCTAAGTTGCTGGTCCCTTCTCCCTCTCCCTCTCCCTCTCCCTCTCCCACACCACTCCTCTAGATTCTGGTGCTGTAAATATCTACCCTTTAGGAGCAAGAGGGACTGCAAATTGAGATTGTAGCTCAGAGAGATGTCAACTATGTGGACGGAGCATTTCCTGTTCCCGTTGCCACCTCTGATGAGGCAATTAGGGAGGCCCGTGGAGAAGATTTAGCTTCACTCTCATGCTAAGCAAACGGCCTGGCAAAATAACATTTGAAGCCAAGGTCACCAGCGAGTGACCAACCTTTAATCCCAATTACTAATAAAACAAACAGACAGACAGAAATGGAAGAAACAAAGAGCAGGCCTGGGAAGAGCTCAGAACAGTTCAATGAAGACAGATGCTTCAGGGCAGAGAACTCTTGAGGGCCAGCTCGGCTGAACCGGAAGTCCATGTGAGCGTGCATGCACTAGAAATAATTAGACTGCAGCAGACCGAGCCTTTTTTTATAGAAAGAAGTCAGCCCTTTGTCTACAGACACTGTCTGATGTTATGTTGGTATGCTTTCATTCTTAAAGTGTCCAGAGTAAGCAGATGGGCAAGAACAGAAACCAGGTGTAGACTTTCAATTACAATGGTGTATTATCTCCACCACAGCGAGCTAAACTTTTATCATGTGGAGGCCATCACTGAAAGAGGACCAGGTTTAATTTTCATTTTGTTAAACAGAAAGGTAGAGGTGCTTTAGATTATGACCAATCACACACAGTTGAGAGGAGCAACGTGCTTAGCATTATACCAGGGCGCTACTCTCCACAGAGCCACGATGCCATTGCGGACAGACAGGAACAGAAACTGGGGGGTGAGGGGGATGAGGGGTTCTCTACAAATTTCTGTTGTCAGTAACTTCAGCCTTAGGGAAGAGAGAGAAGTTCTTCTCTGTATTTCCTAACCGCTTCCAAACAGTCTGCCTCCCTCTGTCAGATGTCTTATTAATGTTGCAAGATAGCAAGTAGACACGGATTTAATATGTTCATCATTAAGCACAGAAAGGTGTGTGGTCCTCTGAAATGCCTTTTAAAGCCATATAATAATAAAATGAATTTAGAAAATCAAGACTAGGGGCTGGAGATGCAGCTCCATTGGTAAATCGCGTGCCTACCAAGCATAAAGGCCTGGGTTCATTTACCAGCACAGAAAAGCTGCGCATGGCGGTGCACACCTGTAATCCTAGCACTCAGAGAAAGGAAGGGCGGAGGTTCGAGGTCATCCTTGCTACATAGGAAGGATGAGGTTAGCAGCCTCAAGATATTAGACTTTTCTAGGGACAAAGGGGGAGGGGAGAAGAAGGGAGGGAAGACCAGAACTCTGAAAACACATGATGATCTTGGGATGCAAACTGTATACTGGCAGCACTGGAAGGCAAAGGCAGGGGGATCACAACTTTGAGGCCCACCTGGGGATACACAGCAAGTTCAAGGCCAGCCTAGGCTACATCGAAAGACCCTGTCCTAAAAAAAGAAAAACCTGGGTGTGGTGGCTCATGCTTATAACGCCAGCTCCAGGGAGGCAGAGACGGGCAGAGCCCCGAGGCTGACTCACCAGCCAGCTTCGCCTACTTGGCAAGTACCAGGACATTGAAAGACCTTGTCTCAAAAAGAAGTGGCCAGTATCTGAGGTATGACATCTGAGATGAGTTGTATCTTCTGGCCTGTGCATGTACACACAGATGTGGAGAGAGAAAGAGAGGGAAGAGAGGGAGGAAGAGGGGAAGGGAGGGAAAAAGTATGTGTGTGTGTGTGTGTGTGTGTGTGTATGTGTGTGTGAGAGAGAGAGAGAGAGAGAGAAACAGAGACAGAGAGAGAGAGAGAGGGGCCAGGCAGGCAGACTTACAATGTCACAAAAATTAACAAGACCCAGACCAATTATACCAATAATATTTCAAAACACACTTAACATAACTGATTCCAGAGATGAGAGACACATCAGGGCAGTGGATTCTGTGTCCTGAGAGACACCCCCCCCAAAAAAAAAATATTCATTCTATAGTGTGATCTGTTTCATCATCAAAGTAAGCAACTCAAGTGAAACTGAATTACGTTTTATTTCCAAAAATACTTTAAACTAGACAGAAAGGCAAGTGTTTCTGTGAACTTTAAGGTGACTCTATTCACTGTGCCAGGCTCTGCATAAGACTGTATCATGTCTAAAGAGTGGACTGCGGAAACCGGGTCCCATGTTTGCTTCTTCAATGAAGTTAGGATCCAAAAGTCAGCCTACGACAGAACGGGACACTCAGCTCAACCACTCCATCCTTACATTTAAGTAACAAGACAGTGCTGATTTTTCTTGTTTGTTTTTACAGCTGGTGTCACCTAAACCCAGCCAGTCAGTCAGACAATAGTCTCTGCTCAGGGACCGAGCACCAAACAATGATCAAGTCAGTCAGTATTTGGATAGAAGGGATCCGAGGTTAAACCCACAGGAAGTGAGATTGGAAAAATGATTAAGAGCAGCTTAAAAGACTGTGGTTCCAATAGCCAGGGACTTGCTGGCCATTTTCAAGGCTCACCTGGGACAGGTAGGAAGTGCCCGGATCTAAGAGGCTGGCCGCTTCGTTCTGGATGGTGTTCTGTTGTGTGATGGCGTCTTCTCGATTCCGCTCTTTCTGACCTGCTTCATCATCGTCGTACTCATCTAAGCACTGAGAGAAAGGAGAGTCTCCATTACAGGCCCCATCGAAGTAACAGAATGCTTTAGCAGTATTTAAAAACACACCGTCTAGCATTAAAAAAAAAAAAAAAAGTCTGTATTTAGCTGGGCGGTGGTGGCACACACCTTTAATCTCAGTACTCGGGAGGCAGGAGCAGGTAGATCTCTGAGTTCAAGGCCAGCCTGGTCTACAGAGCGAGAAGAGAGTCCCAGGACAGCCAGAACTACACAGAAAAACCCTGTCTCAAAAGACCAAAACCAGCCGGGTGGTTGCTGTGGATATCGCTCTGTGTAAAGAAAGTTCTGATTGGCCAGTGGCCAGGCAGGAAGTATAGGCGGGACAAGAGAGAAGAGAATTCTGGGAAGTAGAAGACTGGAGAGAGACTCCACCAGCCGCCGCCATGAAAAGCAACATGTAAAGACACTGGTAAGCCGCAAGCCATGTGGCAAAGTATAGACTAACAGAAATGGGTTAATTTAAGATAGAAGAAGCAGATAACAAGAAGCCTGCCACGGCCATACAGTTTCTAAACAATGTAAGTTTCTGTGTGCTTTCTTGGTTGGGTCTGAGCGACTGTGGGACTGGCGGGTGAGAGAGATTTGTCCTGACTGGGCCAGGCAGGAAAACTCTAACTACAAATGGTGCCCAACGTGTTGGCAAGACTTTCCACCTAAAACCTGAGAAAAAAAGATTCCAAGACAGAGCTAAAAACAGCTTCCTAGTTGTCTCTCTCAAGTTAGCGGCAGCCTGCAGGTTTGAGCTACTATGGCGGGTTCCTGGCATGTGCGTCTGACCTGCAGTGTGATGGGAATGAGGAGTCTACAAGTGGCACTTTACTCTGCTGCATGGTAGATTTAGCCTTTGCTAGTTTAAAAAAAAAAAAAAAAAAAAGGTTCTGGCTATGCACTGCTTTGATAGTTGATGGTACACGTGGCTCTAAACCCAAAGCTGGCTGTAAACTGTACCACTGCCATGTTGGGAAGCTGATGTGGGCGGAGCCAGCAGCCACAGCAGTGTTTCAGTCTTACAAAGATGGATATTACACAGAGAATCTGGTTTATGTTGTCTTTGGGATTTTTAATTGCAGAAAAATATTTGATCATAAAAGCTGTTGAGTTAAACAAATATGTAAATTTTAAAGGTACCTTGACTTCAAAATTTGGATATAAGGATATGTTGCTTTGGAAAAGAGTCTCTGCTTTTGTTTCCACAGAAAGCCAGAGGCTGTGGATTTGTTCCAGATTAAGATACATCAGGTTTGATCAGCCAAGACCACCTGAAAGGTCTCCAATGACACCATGGCCCAGATGATCCAACATCCAGAATGGTTTCAAGGCAACTGGCTCAGAGGTTCACCCTAATGGACTACTCCATAATCCTAAAATTTTCTTTGTGTCCCCATAAGATACAGCGCCCCCCTCCAGCATGAAGTAGTAATAGAAACTACGCCCACATTCCCAAAATTATCAAGCTGGCTTTGGAGATGGAATTGGCTCACTCCTTCTCTAAACCCAGACGTATTTTTAAAAGAAAAGGTTAAGAGATTCTTGTGTCCCAAATCAGAAGAGCCCTCTGGTGCAGGACAGAGAAAAACCACTATTTTATTTTAAACAGGTTGATTATAAATGCAATCTCTTTCTAAAGATAAAAAGGGGATATGATATAGATATGATAGGATGAAAGGGTAGATTAATGAACTTACTTCTAAAGAGCAACAACTCATTTAAAATGTTTTACATTGGTATAGATTTTAGTCTATTGATACAAACTTAAAGTTAATTTTGTTATACTGTGTGTATATTTCTACTCGTGTTTAAGGTATTACGTTTGTATAGCTCATTTTAAATTGAAATGGATAATTAAAAATAGATTAATAACTGGTCATCTATGATAATCATACTCATAGCCATGTTAGTTAAGTCTTCTAGGTATACAAAGAGATATTTCAGATAGACAGGTAATCTTCAAACACTTCAAAGGTCTACAGAATATGGCATTTAAAATATTTTTAAAATTTAGACTTTCTGGACAGTAAGACATGTCTGCTCCTGGCAGCACTGATTTACTTCAGAGAGGAGGATGGGCATTGAAGACACTTCATATGGAGTTTATCTTCACCTTAACAAAAATAGCCATTTGGACAAGAAACTGTTCTTGCCTGGACTGCTCGATCACCTGGACATGCAGGACCCATAGAAAGGTGACCACTGGAACTTTGCTTGACAAAATGGTCCTTCAGGTTCCTGCTTCACAGAGGAAACTGCCAGACATTCTACAAGACACTGAGAGAAGTGACCGAGAGACTCTAGCCCTGTGGGCTGAAGACAAATGCCCCAACTTTACAAAGGAATATTAGGTGACTGTCCAGGCTGCCAGCTGTCTCTGTCTACCCTGCAAGACTCCTGAAAAATGCTTAACATCCTTCTCCCAGTTCTCAGGTAATAATATATCCTTCTGAGGTCTTTGATGTGGTTGAAGGCTAGATAGTTATAATTTCCTCAATTATGATAAAAGATAAGTTAGCTATAAAACCTTAGACTCACAAATATAAGATAGGTAGGCTATCTTCTTTAATATTATAACTGTAATTCTTGCTTGATAATTGTTTTGTTATATGTAATTGTACTATGTAAAAGTTAAAACCTTCCTTAAAAAAAAAAAAAAGAAAAGGGGAAGTGCTGTGGATATCGCTCTGTGTAAATAAAGTTCTGATTGGCCAGTGGCCAGGCAGGAAGTATAGGCGGGACAAGAGAGTAGAGAATTCTGGGAAGTAGAAGACTGGAGAGAGACTCCACCAGCCGCCACCATGAAAAGCAACATGTAAAGACACTGGTAAGCCGCAAGCCATGTGGCAAAGTATAGACTAACAGAAATGGGTTAATTTAAGATAGAAGAAGCAGATAACAAGAAGCCTGCCACGGCCATACAGTTTCTAAACAATGTAAGTTTCTGTGTGCTTTCTTGGTTGGGTCTGAGCAACTGTGGGACTGGCGGGTGAGAGAGATTTGTCCTGACTGCAGGCCAGGCAGGAAAACTCTAACTACAGGTGGTGGTGGTGCACGCCTGTAATCCCAGCACTCGGGAGGCAGAGGCAGGTGGATCTCTGTGAGTTCGAGGCCAGCCTGGTCTATAAAGCAAGTTCCAGGACAGCCTCCAAAGCTTCAGAGAAAACCTGTCTCGAACCCCCCCCCCCCCCCCCCAAAAAAACGAACCAACCAAACAAAAACAAAACACAACAAAATCTGTATGTGGTCATAAATTAAGTTCACACAATAAAGATGGTCCCTTTTGGCAATATATGCGTTCCATTCCTGTAAATTAAATTGTCTCCTAAATTCCAACACCTTTATATTCTCACCCGTGACAACGTATCTTTTTTCAAAGCTCTAATTACTAATGACAAGTTTCCCAAAGAAATTGCTCATTCCTTCTTTCAACACGGAAACTCACTATGCCCGCCTGAAACACGCGCTCTGCACAGGGCAACACCCTAAGCACGGAATTTACAGTTCAGTGAGGAAGGAAGGCGTGTGTGTGTGTGTGTGTGTGTGTGTGTGTGTGTGTGTGTGTGTGTGTGTGAGAGAGAGAGAGAGAGAGAGAGAGAGAGGTCATTTTCTGTCTTCATTCACATTGCCTACAAGAATATAGGGAAAGAATATTTTCACATGGGAGTTAAGAAGGCTCTGGAAGAGCTAGTAATTTCAAGGATGGCTATAATTTGGAAGTACACATCGGGACAAAGAGGAATTTCAGATGGTGAGAACAGCATCCTGAAGACGCTTACTAGAGGGTTACTAAAGAGCTGAATCGACCGCACCCATTATCTGTCTCCAAAGCTGCCACAAGGAAACGAACCTGACACAAATCCCTATCCATTATGCTGTTACAGCACTGGCTATGAGCGCCTCAAACACACATCGAACCCAAACACTGACCCACTTAGGCGCTCTCTGAGAGCCAAAAGACCCTGTCTCTGGGCATTGCCTATAAAGACATTAAGACACTGACCAAAACCCAGGTTGGCAGGGGGACACCAGGAGCTACCTGTAAGATCAGGACGGGTCACTGGAGAAACCAAGAAGGGCCACTAGGAGACGTGGAGAGACAGCATGGGGAAGGGGCAGGAGCTGCCAGCTTGTCAAGGGCAACTCAAGGACAAAGTGGACACTGACAGACTTGGAAAGGCATCTACCTAGATGGAGAGGAATCTGGCAACAACCCAGAAGGGCAAAGGAAAGGAATGGACAGGCTGAGACAGTAGAGCACGTTTAGACCCTTCTGGAAAGCAACAGGGTGCTTACACAGGTATGACTCACCTGCGGCTCAGTGGACGAGCCGGGGAGAACTTGGGTGAGAAAAATTATGATTCTGTGCTACTGTTACTGCTTGTAAGTCGACTGCTCTTGACTCCAAGCCAGGAGACCAGTGGCTTCTGCCAGGACTCACAGGTTAGCCTGTGAGCAGCTCCTAAAGGGAGGCCTAGAAAGGCCTAGACTCTGACCTCCAAGAAACAAAGACAGGAAATAACCTGAGGACTTCAGGCAGAAAGCTGTCACGGGTCTTGGAATGGATACATGACCAAAACTGGCTTGGGTGGGGTGTGTGTGTGTGTGTGTGTGTGTGTGTGTGTGTATGCTGGCAATAGCAATCAAGTCCAAATTAATAGGGAATAAAAGTGTTAAAGCTAATTAACAGAATTGATTATTTGAGTTCAGAAAAAATATATAAATCCTAGGCAAATAAAAGGCACAGTCAACAAAAGAAAGCCAACAAATGGCACAAAACTGCCCCTCAGTCCTAATGGCAAAAAGACTCTCTTAGGAGTTTAAGGGGGGAGGCCTTTCTTAAACCAACAGAGACTTGGTTTAATGACATAATACCAACAACATTTAAGAGTAAAATCAGACTCAAGATAGTGATGTCCTCTACCATGTTCTGGAAGTGCTGGGTAACAAACCAGCTCAAGGGTGAGGAAGGAAGCAACTACCACCATTTTATATGATTTTTTTAACTGTAAATTTAAAATATTTATCATTAAAGTTCCTGAAGACTTTTTTTTTTTTTTTTTTTTTTTGATAAATACAAGGAATGAATACCTTCCCAACACAGCAGTAATACACCCTGAAGTAATGCCAACCCTTCAGTGCACAAGGAAGGCTAAGAGGCCAGACTAAGAGGGAGAAGGCTGGGCGGTGGTGGCGCACGCCTTTATTCCCAGCACTCGGGAGGCAGAGGCAGGCAGATCTCTGTGAGTTCGAGACCAGCTTGGTCTACAGAGCAAGTTCCCGCAATGAGTAATCCCATCTTTGGTATTCTGCTCTGGTAGCAATGACTAGGCTCATTCCCCAGGATCTAAACAGCCAACGTCCCCGAGTGTAAGATTTACCATGGGAAGCTCAGAGTTGGAATTCTAAACCACAGGTGTGTACGGGTAGAAAGCCAAAGTTGAGGCAGGTAGCCGTGAGCTCTCTGGACACTGGATCTTCTTTGGTGCAAGCTTATTTTCTGAGACCCAGCCCCTCAACAACCCTTTCCTCTACCACTTCCTGAATTAACTGCAGACCACCCCTGCTGCTGCTGCTGCCGCCGCCGCCACCACCACCACCACCACCACCAGCAAATTAAAATCAAAGCGAAGAATCCAGTACGTGCTTGATAATGAATCACCAAGACGAGACAAATCGAGAAGCCAAATAAAGTTACCCACATTAAGCTCTGCATGTTCTTCCCACGGCACATCCTTTTACCTGCTGCCTGGACACCCAGGCATCTCTGTAAAAGAATGAACCTCTGGGGTTGGGGATTTAGCTCAGTGGTAGAGTGTTTGCCTAGCAAGCGCAAGGCCCTGGGTTTGGTCCTCAGCTCTGAAAACAAAACAAAACAAAACAAAACAAAAAAATGAACCTCACTTTGCAGGTAACTCTCAGAAGGGATTATACGATTATTTACAAACTCTTTAGGACCAGCTGGCAACCAGTCCAGATCTTCCAGATACAGATTTTCTAAAAACCTTTAAGCTGTTTTACACACTTGAAATAAAGGATGTAGAAAACGAGAATCTAACTTGGAACTGGGAGGATGTTCAGTGGGCAGGAGTGCATGCTATGCACGTTTGAGGACTTGAGTTCAAATCTCCAGCACTCGTGTAGAAAGTCAGTTACAGCCACATGAGCACCTGTAACCCCACCATCGTGAGGGGTCAGAGACATGAGGATCACTGGAGGGCTTGCTGACTACCAGGCTAGCTTTGGGGTCAGTGAGGAACATTGTCTCCAGGGACTACGGTGGAGAATGGCAGAGATGACCTACGTGTGAGCCTCTTCCGGGCCTCTGTGGACATCCACACACCCCCACACAGAAATCAAGTCTACTCTTCTCCAAACCACCTTCTCTGCCACTGAAATCTCACACTTCTGTGACAGGTATTTCAGCCATGGCCAGTGTCCTGTCACCATATCTCAGGGCTGAACTCCAGCAAGTCCCCCTAAACAGCAATATCCTATCATAAGAACGCTCTACCATGCATTTCAAGAAAATAATAAACTTAGCTGGGTAGCTTTTAAACACCAAGATGACATTTCCCCAGATAACTAAATCAATCAACCCGCAGTATGAAAAACCTTGAACAACAGAGACAAAGAAGAAAATAAAAACTCTTCCTCTACTTAAACTGCTGTTCATGCGGTACAATTTTCCCACAGGCTTCTCTCCAAGCGGGTGATGGGAGCCCGGCTTGGCGACGTGCTTACATGGCCTCGTCGTTTGCAGGAAACATCCTGGCCCCAGCACAGCACAGACTGTGACTACAGACAATTCGGCCACTCCTGTCTGTGTAGCTAAATAACCCTTCCTATTAATGTTTGGATGTATTTATAAGTTCCATGGCCCTTTAAATATGTTACCAATTTCCATCCCCAAAATCTTACAGGAGGCGATCTGACAAGGACACAGATGATGATGATGATGATGATGATGATGATGATGATGACTACAGTTATTATTTTCTTGAAACACTTTGGGGAAATAATGGTTTCCATGAGCCTCAGTTAGTAGCGTGAACTGTCACAATTTTATTGGCTTTAGGAATCTCTTTATACATCCTCATTTTCCTAGCCAATGTCATCTCAATTTTTGTTATTCACATTCTGGGCATCTAAGAGGTTCTTTATATAATGTAAAGATAGGAACTTTTGTGTATCACCTATAGTAAAAATCTTTCCCTAGTTTACATTTTCATTGTGATTGTCAGACATTTTTCCCTGTGCTTTTATACTATGGTTTCCAACTTAACGATGTAATCGATCATGTATTTCCTATTTTTGCTATCACATTCATAAATTAAAGTTATTATATAATGATCTTGGGATTATTATATAATGATCTGATTTCTTTCAACAATAGTTTTTCAACAATAACTAACTGTTTTGCATGAACAGTCTAAAGCTGTAATACTGGTGGTAGGCTGTGTGAGCAATGAATGGTGCCCACAAGAACCCAGCACACCTCAAATTCACCCAGGGGATCTATATTCATCTCTTTACCCTCCATTCAAAATGGTGTCTTCAAGCGGGGCATAATGGCACAGGCCTTTAATCCCAGCACTTGGAAGCCAGAGGCAGACAGATCTCTGTAAATCCAAGGGCAGCCTGGTCTACACAGTGAGTTCTAGGACAGCCAGAGCTACCTGGTGGGACCCTGTCTCAAAGAAAGAAAAAAAAAAGCTCTCTTTATCATGTATTTTTACAGGGTATGTTTTCCATTTTCTATTCTGTCTCACTGATCCCTCTATATAGTATTCAAGAGACACTGATTTTACCATTGTTGAGTTACAGCGTCTAAGAATATCTGCCATTTCCATTCTTATTATTCATTGCTAAATCTTCCTTAGTCACCTCTGGCCAACTTATTTTCCCATTTGGATTCCTCGCTATCTTTCAATTAACATATAAATTACTCAGAGAAAACTGGATATTTGTTAGGGTGTAACCTTATAAAATGGGGACTATATCAGTACCTACAAAAGAGGGTTGCGATCATACAGGTTAGCAGTGAATTGAAACTAAGAACATCACACTTCGCACGGGCCATGGGTAGACTTACAGCAAACACAGGGACGTGCACAGGACCAAGGAGAGAAACATTAAGAGCGAACAGTAACAGTACGGCTCCTTCTCCTTCATTAACACTGAGTGTCAAGTCGAACAATGCAGAACCGAGGAAGTGTGGTAGAGGACTTCATATACTGGTGGGACACCCAGAGAGACCAGAGGGGCGTATGAAAGATGAAGCACCTTGTACTAAGGCTCTCAAGAAGAATCCAGACAGATCAACGTAGACACATGAAGCAGAGTGCTCTGTCGGTAGTCTCCACTGCCTGCGGTGACTCCACCCTTCTGTGATGAGCACCAACAGAATAATACACAGGAAGCTTAGGATAAACCCTGGAAGCAACGTGAAAACCAACTAAATAAAGATGTGGAGGAGTTTCCGAACAAGTCCTCAAGGTCTGAGACAGGAAGATACCTCTAAGACTTCAATGGCACTAATCTATAGTATTTCTAATTAGCTGTTACTGAAATGATACAGGTGCTATTCTCCTTTGAAAATGAGTCATATTCACATCTTCAGCAAGCTTCTTCAGTCACTCACTCATTTATTTAAGTGTTCCTTTTTTGAGGCAGGATCTTGCTATGTAGCCCAGGCTAGCCTTGAATTTTAGCAAGCCTCCTGCTTCAGCCTCCTGAGTGCTGGTATCTCAGACACGTTGCACCATCAGACCAGACTGCCTTGTTTTAGGAGTGAATGTGGGGGAAGGTCACTGCATCTCTTTCCACTGTTCAGACAGGTTACTCGGAAGCAAGTCTTGACAGGCAGGGTATTAACTACGCAATTATATTTGAACATACTTTTTTTGTTAATGGCATTTTCCAGCAGCATCTGACTCTTTCCCCCACTGGAATGTCTTCCTCCCTTCTAAGTCACTAAATGCAGCCAAGAGTCTAGAACAACACTAGTTTTAGGTGGAGACCCTTTCCTCGGTGTTACGTACGTACGCTGGATGTTACTGCCCACAGCAAACATTCCAGCCTCAACAGACTTTGTCTCAGGGCTTTCCAGTTGGGAGGTAAGCAAGCCTGGGTATTTACAACCTAAAAATTCCTCAACGTGAGTCACACAGTCACAGAGGGAAACAGTAAGTGCTAGCTTAAGGAACGAGACGTCTCAAGAAAAACTACCAAACAACGCACTGTGTGGAGAAGCCACTCCGACTGAGATAGGTCTCTGATGGCTTTTAAACCAGCACGGAAGAAAGCCAATAGCATCAGCCATTCACAACGCTACGCTCCCAAAGCTGCAAGGGTCGGAACCATCAAAGACAGCAAAGGCCCTAAATAAAAAGCATTTGGCTCTAAATTACCATATTTATTTAATCAGTCCAGTACACACAGCCTTTCTTCGGTTAATGCAATGATGAAATCTAGACCCTAAAAGTTCATCTTGAATTTTCTAGTAGCTTGGACACTTCATCACCCGATGCCTCAGTTGCCCTCTTTCTTTCTTTCTTTCTTTCTTTCTCTCTCTCTCTCTCTCTCTCTCTCTCTCTCTCTCTCTTTCTTTTTTTTAAAGATTTATTTATTCATTATGTATACAGAAGAGGGCACCAGATCTCATTACAGATGGTCGTGAGCCACCATGTGGTTGCTGGGAATTGAACTCGGGACCTATGGAAGAGCAGTCAGCGCTCTTAACCTCTGAGCCATCTCTCCAGCCCTGCCCTCATTTCTTAACTGCAAACAGCACCAGCTGTCCCCCATACTTGCTATGACTAAACCAAAGAGCCCCTGGGGAACACCCAGCATGACTGACACACAGCACTCCATCAAGGTTCCACTGTCGTGATTCCTGGAACTTCCACCAAAGAACACTGCTGTCCACCTAAGCACGGCGACAGTAATACTACTACTACTACTACCAGCCTCAATTTCTAGACTTGCGTTCGATGCATTTCAACTGGACTCACACCCCTTGACCTCTCGTTAAATCAATCCACAAATGTCCAGTTCTTCATAGAGTGAGCACTTCCTTTTGACTCGCTGAGTGGAAAGGTGTCCCATAGCCTCGAATGTAAAATGCAAAACCCAGCCAGGTTCCAAGAGCGACAGCTCAGTGGAGTCAGTGCTTGCTGAGCAAGCATGAGAGTCTGAGTTCGGGGGGCCCCCAGCGCCAAAGTAAAATCTGGGTGTGGGAGCACACAGCTGCAACCTCGATGCTGGTGTGTGTGTGTGTTGTGGGGGATCTGGAGGAGGTTGGCAGACCCTGCTAGCGTTCTGGACAGTCCAACCAAAATCAAGAAACTACAGGTTCATCCAGAAAGCCTGAAGTCTGTCTCAAAAAATAAGGGCAAAGCAACAAAGAAAACCACCCCAACATCGACTTCAAACCTCCACACATTCATACAGATACTGTCCACACATAAGCACAAAACTTGATTACAAGTTTTTGTTTTGTTTTGTTTTTCTTTGAGCTAAGGGTCAAACCCAGGGCCTTGTGCTTGCCAGGCAAGCGCTCTACCACTGAACTAAATCCCCAACCCGATTACAAGTTTTTAATTTCTTCATTTTCAACAGTTTTACCCCTTGACACAGGGTCTCACTATGTCTCCAGGGCTGGCTTTCAGATCCTCCCAACAAGTCAGGAGTAGAGAGCACACCATGTGCCCAATTCAGCTGTTTACACCTTCTACAGCCCTCTTCCCTTCCAAGTTTATAACCCCATATTGTCAAATGATTCAATATTCTGCAAGGCAGAGAACTGACCCAAGGCGGATTTAGAGTCCTTCAGATGCTACTCAGCTATACCTAAAGAAACAGGAACCTAATAAATATGAATGGATACTCCCTGATTTCATACTTCCTAAGATCTCAGCATAAAAAACTTTAATATAAAATGTTTGCTTATGAATTCCTCCCTTCTGCCTTGGAATATAAAATCAAACCCTTCTGTACAAAGAAATGCCTTTTGAACCTATGTCCGTGTTACCCCGGGGCAATTTCACTGAGGCCTCACAGGACAAACTGGACATGCAGCCTCTCACACACAGCCTGAGCATGCAGAAAGGGCACTCCCAGGAGTCACTTCTCAGAGTAGAAGCAGTCAGTATGAATCAGCGCACTGTCACACTCCATCACATTGGCTGGACACAATCAAAAGATCCAAGTCAAGCCATAGCTTCAAATTTGCTGCAGGGGACCTGACACTTGACGTAAGCCTAGCCTCACCAGTTTGGGTGGAAATCTTTGGGGAAATACTAAGAACTGCCCATGTAAGGGGACAGAGAAGGTTAAGTTACTAGCAATGACGGGAGAGTACCACATGCTGAGATTCCTCCAAGCCCATATGTTTTGCTGAGGATTCAAAAATATTTGGACAACCCACTGGCAGGATAATTTGTATACATACTTGGGCAGAAGGGATGACAGCACAGGATCCATGGGAGCTTAGCGATCACCCCGCAAATCACACAGATGCTTCTGAAAACAAAACCAAATGGCTTCTGACTCCTTTGGGCAGAGTTATTGAGAGAACACCACCATTTGGTAAGGATTACTCAGGAGAGGTCGTTACAAGGAAGGGTCCCTGCCGGCACAGCACAAATCTTCTGCCCTTTGGTTTGGGGTTTATGTGGCGGACCAGCCCTGACTTTTATGAGCCAGGGAACTCTTGAGTAGGGAGAATTGAGAAATATTAGCTAGAAAGAGAAGATAACCTAGATGATGACAGAAACACAGGACAGCCTTGGGAGGGCCTGGATCCTTATCCACTGGCCCAGAACTTTATTCCAAAGGGCTTTTTATCACAATGCCAAGGGGATGGGCAAAAGGCCTCCTCCCCTCCCCCAGCACAGCCCAGTGTAGACCCTTCCGAACACCTGGTACCCAGGCCCAGGGTCCAATCATCCTGTTATGCAGTCCTGCTGGGTAAAGCCACTAGGAAACCTCAGTGGGCTCCAACATGTTTATGCTGTTTCTCCTCAGCCCGTCGTCTCCCCTTACTCTAGGAACGTTCTTGTTTAAACCTCTTCTCAAGGTTCCTCCACACATCCGTCTGAAAATGCGTAGACCTCATCAAGGCAGTCATGCATCCTAATATCACAAATAAAATCATCTATTAATGCTTTACAGTTGCCCTGTTCCCACTCAGGAAAGGCCCCTTTGCTCATTTCTATAGCATGAAACACAGTCCCTGTGACAGTCTCCAACTGTCAACATCACACAATCCAGAATTCAGAGATCAGGTTGGGCCGGGGATACTCCTGTGGGGGATTGTTTTCATTAGTGGGAAGACCCGCACACTGTAGGAGGCACCATTCCCTGGGCTGCAGACCCTGGACTGTTTCAGAATGGAGAGAGTAAGCTGAGCAGGAGCATGCATACATTCAGGGCTCTCTGCTCTTGACCGATGATGCAATGTGGCTACTCCTCTCAAACCCCAGCCACAATGACTTCCCTGTCACAGTGGGAATGTGTATTACTCTCATTGGTTAATAATAAAGTTAATTGACCGACAGCAAGGCAGGATTAAAATTAGGCGGGACAGTCAAATTGAGGACTCGGATGAAGAAGGGTGGAGCCGGGAGGAACACCAGGAGATGCCCAAGAAGCGAGATGCTGGAGGACAGGTAAAGTCACGAGCCATGTGATAGCACATAGATTAACAGAAATAAGTTAATTTAAATGTACAAGCCAGTTAGTAATAAGCCTGAGCTATTGGCTGAGCATTTTGTAATTAGTATGCGCTTCTGCGTGTTTCTTTGGGACTGGGCAGTGGGGATGGGTAATATACCCGTTTACATAAGGTCCCAATCCTCCCTTTTCTCCCATCCCTCACCCGGCAGATGCAAAGACTTGGCTACATTGGCTGAATCTTCTTTCCCTATCCCAGGCTCAGACCCATGCTGAGACCAAGAACATAACTACAGAGAATCTGCCTCTCTAGCTGCCCTCCATCGGGTACATACCCCTCTGACATGCGAGGAGAAAGAACCCTGGAGGAATAGGCATGCCAGTAAGAAAGCCCTGGGAGAGTTTGCAGTGAGGATCTTTGATGGGTTCCGTGTCTGCAGACCCACCCGAGAGTGTGAGGTCAGAAAGAACCGCAACGTGTGTCCTGTTACACTGGAAAAAGAAACAGAATTTTTCAGTCCAATTCTATCTACGCAGTGTACAATGGACCCATCATTTCATGTTGGATCTTCAGTTCATCTTTATTATGTAACATGAAACCCTCTATGTGTCCTTCATTCTTAAGCAAGGCAATTAACTGCTAAAGCTTTTTATCGTTTGCGAGTTTCGTCCATGGCTATACTGGGTGTTCATCAAGCCCACCCTGACTCCCTCCCTTCCAACTCCTCCTCTACGCCCACCACCACTTTTCCCTCCCAAAGTCAAGTATTCTTAGTGCCATCAGCATGCACACGGCTGCAGGGCCGTACACGGGAACGCAGGCAGCCTCTCAGGGCCACATCTGAAGAAAATGTAACACACACACACACACACACACACACACACACACACACACACACACCCATCAATTGTCAATAGCCCGAAGGACTTTGTGAGTCCCACCCCCATCTATCCATGTTCGAATTGTGATTGGCTGGGACTTGTGTCTGTCTTGAGCTTGCAGCCACAGCTACTGTTAAGTCAGCTCATGTGTGCAACTGCCCGGTCATCTGGTTCATCATCCTTCCACCCGCTTTTCCTCCATGATCTCTAAACTCTCAATCACATAGCCCGGTCCAGAGGCCCTGATTACCCTTCTGTACTGACTTGGAAGAAGCTACGGGACAGGCCCATGTCACTTCACTAATAAGCAATGGGACCGGGACTTAAATGCAGAGCAACCTGGCTGGAGCCAGTACTTAACTTCCAGACTGTGTTTACTGCTTTTATGATACTAGGCTTGTTCCCAACTCTCGACGTCGCAAACACAGCAGGTGTTTTCTATAATATGCCATTATGTGAAATGTGAAGAAAGGTGTCACTAAAGTATAAGACAACCATCACTTAAACCTTCAATGCACAGCTGCTTAATAAAGGAAATGGTCTAAGAAAATGCATGACTCTTGAAATCTGTCATTCTCAAAAATCTATCTCTAATAGGAAGAAATCAGGAGCTGACAGCATAATAATCAAGGCATGGCGTCCCACACCTATAATCCCAGCACTGTAGAAGCAGAAGCAGAAAGCGCATGAGTTCAAGCCCAGCCTGGGCTGCAAAGCAGCAAGTTAGAGATGACAGCTTAGGACACACAGTGAGACCCCCTCATGAACAAACAATCCAAAACCGAGGTCTCGTGGTTGCAGAAATTCTTAATAAGGGAGACTGCTTTGCCAACCAAAGCACAATAGAACCTCTGCAACAGTTTGCCAGTACCGCCAAAACAAAATACCACAGGTATGAGGCAAACCACAGAAATTTATTTTCTTGCAGTTCTGGAGGCTCAAAGTCCAAGATGAAAGTCCAAGAAGGTGTGAAGCCTCCTGAGGCCTCTCTCCTTGGCATGCAGAAGTCTCCCTGCAGCTGGCATGGACTTGTCATCGGCTGTGTACGTCTTTGGGATTCATATTCTCTTTCTACCCTCTGCCCCTTCTCTCGGTACTTAGGGCACACAAATCGAGGGTACAAAACAGTCGATAACAACATGCAATAGCTGCTCTTACTGGAGCCCGGTCCTAGAACATGGAAGACTGTATATGTCAGAAGCCACAGCAGAGCCAACAGTGATGTGAAGTTATTTCTCCATTAGGGTCATCTATGCAAAAGAAAGATCTTCATTTGAGACTAATGTTGGTAACTACATGGAGTGCTTAAAAATCTTGGTAGGGCCCAAGAAAATGTCCTTATTGTTAGTTCTTGTTCGATAACTTACATCAGAGTCAATGCACAATCTACATTATGAAGTGGTTTTTTTTCTACAGCACTCCAGAACAAGACTGCTGTGTATGTTTGCCTCACCAGGGCCTTGCGAACTGATCTGTCTGCATACAGCACTTGCTCAGTAAAAAATGCCAGGGTGAGGAGAGAGGCAGAGGCGAGAAAGAGGGAGTGGAAGGGGGAGACACCTATCCCCTTACAGTGCGGTACTTCATCCTTACATGTTTTGGGTTGGTACTCTGTGGACTGACAAAACAATATTTTTTTAAAAGTATGAACATACACAGAAGTTTAAGGTGTAACATAAACCTTGACCGTTTCTTGGCTCCATGCCACAGCTCGTTAAAGCTGAGAGCAAGAACACCTTCTATGTCAAACACACACACACACACACACACACACACACACACACACACACACACGATCACACTGACGCTGTTCAAAAGAGGAACTGTTCACACAACACATCATTGCCAGGAGTCCACTCAAAAGTTTGAAATTCATCAGGGTTTTAATACTCAGGATGGAACCCAGGCAGGGCCTAGACTATGACTTGAAGCCAGCTAATTCTGCTGTTTTAGCATGCCAATTTGATTAAAATGTATCTCCCCAACAAAAAACAACAAAACACAGAATTTACATATCATATCTATTTCTAAACCCTAGGTATCCAGAAACCACCCTGTGTGTGCTCAGCTCAGGGTTTATTTACATCTGGGAGTCAAGCCTAAGGAGGTAAAAGAGGAAGCGGGGAAGTAAGCGAGAGCTTTGGGTGCATTCCTGCGGCCCTCAGCCATCAGGGGAAGCCATTACTTGACAGGGTAAAAAGAAAGCAGGGCCCACACAGCAGGTACTCAACCATCGGAAACCATTTACCAGCTCTAGCACTGGTAGCAGATCATGGTTGGTCCTTCCTTCTCACACACTCAATTCCGTCTGAGGCAAATACTGAGGACAGCAGTACTACCCATCAACTCCCGTGTCAAGCCAGACACTAAAACACAACAGTCATTTAGAAGGAAAACATTCCTTTGATGCAAACATGCTTATTATGTGGTTTCTCCTCTTTGTCACTGAAATTTAAGATTTGTCTAAATTGCCAAACTCCCATTATCGTCGGGTTTTAGTTTGTCTTAAAAGGACCCACAGTTCCTGATGTCATGTCAGAAGGACAAAATAAGACTTACAATTAAAAAAAAAAAAAAAAAAGAGAAAAAAACAAAACGTTTTCAGAAAGTTAAGCTAATTTGTCTTCATTTTAACATTTAGTGGAAAATACTCTTGAATAGCATTCTTTGCAAAGCCCTTTAAAGAATGATAATAATATGCCTTTTGCATTACATAGCTCAGATCAAATTATATGCCTAACAATTGCGACCATGAAGTATTCATTTACATACCTTCCCTCGGTGTTCAGAACTGGTACCTTCCATTTAAAAATCACTCAATGGGAGATTTAAATAGGACACTGGGTAACACACTGAAATGTCTTCTATATCACTTGCTTTCCTGTTGTCTTTATCAAATAACCAGTTAATAATGCCTTTCTTCAGAAAGTTAAAAAAACAAAAACAAAAAAAAAACAAAAAAAAAAAACCTATTACTTACGTAAGAGAGCCAAGGAAGGAGGGAGCGGGAGAGAGAAGAGGGGGCAGAGGCTATATACAAACATAGATTTATTGCTGTTTTTATTTTGCTAGTACAAATATTTCCACAGAAGTATTAAATAAATGGGACCACCATGACAAATCACAAATGACCTTTCAGCTGGGGCAGGTGGCTCGCATCCAGTAGCTCTAGCTATTTGATAGGCTGAGGCAGGAGGATCTCAAGTTCTAACTCTGTTGGGACTAGAGCTCCTTCACGTCAGCCTGGGCAACTTAGAAACCTTGCCTCAAAATAAAACCTGGGGTTTGTAAATGTGTATTTCGTGTTTACATTATCACATAAGACATTACAAAATTCGTTCAGCAGATTCTCCTCCACACTCACCTCGCCATCCTGTAACTTAAGACCCCAGTTCACGGTCCACTTTTATGTCCCATGTGTCCTTCTGTCCCCTCCCCCACTTCCTCATCACCTATTTTTACCTCTGTCTGTCTCCTTGCTAGTTTAGGCTTCATCCATACTTATACTCATTTACATACATGTATGTATACTTCACAAGCTAAGATCTGCATATGAGAGAGGACATAGAGTTTCTGTCTTTCTCAGCCTGAGTCAGATCACACCTAATAGTATACCTTTCAGAATCCTTTAATTCCCTATAAATTCCATAATTTCCTTTTTCTTTAAAGCTAAATGAAATTCTAATGTGCGGGCGTGTGTGTGTGTGTGTGTGTGTGTGTGTGTGTGTGTGTGTGTGTGTGTGTACACCATATTTTTTTATCTACTCATCTGTTGATGGACAGCTATGTTGCTTCCAATTCCTTTGGTATTATAAACAAGGATGTGCGTCTTTGTGGCAGGATATGGACTCCTTTGTGTATGTCTACGGTCCTTTTAATTTCTTGAGGTACCACCAAACTGGTCTCCACAATGGCTGTACTGGTTTGCACTCCCACCAGCAGGGAGCTAGGGTTCCTGTTTCCCCACCTCTGCCAGCATCTGTGGTCAGATTTCTTGATGCTAGCCAAGATTTTTTTGGTGGCAGCCATTCTTATCAGAGGAAGGTGGTGTCTCAAAGGCGTTTTAATTTGCAATTTCTTGGTGGCTATGAATCAAGAGAACTCAGTGGTGAAGCAGAGAACAATTGTGTAGTTGGAAGTTTTCCTGTGTCCCTCCTGGCCCGTGGTGGGGACAAATCTCTCCCACTTGCATCCCCCAAGTAAACACACAGAGGCTTATATAAAATAAAACTGCTTGGCCATTAGCTCAGGCTTATTACTGACTAGCTCTTACACTTAAATTATCCCATAATTCTTATCTATGTTTAGCCACATGGCTTGGTACCTTTTCTCAGTTCTGCCTTGCCATCTTGTTTCCTCTGTGTCTGGCTGGTGACTCCTGACTCAGCCCTTCCTCTTCCCAGAATCCTCCTCTTTGCTCATCCCCACCTATACTTCCTACCTGGCTAGTGGCCAATTAGCGTTTTATTTATGAACCAATCAGAGCAACACATTCATAGCATACAGAGCGACATCACCCATCACAATTGTACAGTAGTCATGAAGTCCAGGTTCAATTTCATCAAGAGTGACCTACATCAAGGACAGCACAACGACTGTAATAGAATGACAAATTACTAAGACTGTATCAGTATACAATGCATCCAAGGACACTGTGAAAACATGTCTGGGCTACCAGTGGTGGGAAACTGGGAACATGTGGATATGGCACAAACTGAATGCCACCAGGACTGGAGCAAAGCCAAATGAAATGTTAATTTGTCTTACATTATGATCAAAAGTCTGTTGAGGGTGGGGGAGGGGTAACTCAGTCAGTAAAGTGTTTTCCATGCCAAGATGAGGTTCCCCAGGACCCACATAGAAGAGGGGGAAGGAGTGAATTCTGCAAGTAACAAGGAGTGAAAGTCCACACACAAAGCAGGGGCTTTCCCAGTCACTTCCCCACGTGGTACAAACCACTGAAGAAGAGTGTCAATACAATCAGCTCTCACATCTCCATGTTTCTGCCACACTGTGTTCAGTAAGTATGTATAAGGGTTCCTGTCCACCACAAAGCCAGACTGCATCATCAAGGGAAGAGCAGGAACTATGAGAGACCGAGGTGAGACGATCAACCTGTCAGACAGGCTATACTAATGAACTCCAAGGTAATTCAATACAGCTTTTAGGTCATAGTCAAACAAGATTGGTTTTCCAATATATATTAGAAAAAAGAAAATAGCAGTCTCCCGAGGCTTTTAACACCAGGCACTGTTCTTAGCCAAGGCTACATTTAGAGAAGGGTTAAGTAAATATCAACCTGGGTGCTCTGTAAACGGCAGCCGGACATGTCCAGGGACACTCCTACCGTGGCAGTTACTACACGGCATGGTCAAGTTAAAGCCATACAGTCCCAAACTCCTACCAACTTTGATGATCCCTTCATGTATTAGTCTAGAAACTTTATGAGACTTTTAAATCTTCTTAGTATATCTTTTGTATACGGATGTTTTGCCTACATGTAAGTCCGTTCACCACATGTGTGCTTGGTGCTGGTGGAGACCGGAAGAGGGTACTGTATCCCCTGGAACTGGAAATACAGACAGCTACGAACCATGATGTGGGTGCTGAAAATCAAACCCCCATTCCTCTGGAGGAGCAGTCAATGCTCTTAACTGCTGAGCCATCTCTCCAGCCTCTAGTTCTACAAACGTTCAAAAAGACTTAAGGATGCAGATCTTTTTGGATTTATATTGCCTTCACATAGGCTGGCCACAGACATTCTTCCTTGGAGACATTTTCCTAAGAGGAGTAAACACTTAGGCAAATTAGGTCTTTGAGCTATGCTAATGTAAAGTAATTTACTTGTCACTGAACTTATGGGGATGAGAGTTGAAAAAGTTGAAAAAAAACCCTAGCGAATATATCACTACAATCAAACTCCCGATATATCTTTGCACCATTTCTAACCTTAGGACCTTATAAAATCCATAAAGTATATAAAATGACTTTAGATGCACAGACAAACAAATGGCCGATAAATTAGGTTTGCTGTTTGGGCATCACAAAGAGGTACTATGCCCAGGGTCAGGAGGCATTCCAAAACTTTCCATTTGACAAGACAGATTCGTGGTGCTCCCCTTCACTGGCTGAGGACTCAATTACATTGTGGTCTCCACCAATGAAAAGATGTAAATAGAAACCCTGAAATTCTTTAAGTTCCCAACAGTTCTGATTTTTAGTCAAAGTCAGAAGTCACTGTAATAACAACTACACACACATACACATTTTCATGCACATCACATACATACCCACTTCTAATGCCTTACAATATGCAGACAAACACATTTCCTCGCATATCACACACATACCCACCTCCTGGTTAATGCCTGACACTATACACAGTCACACCCATGTCCATGTATGTCACACACATACCCACCTCCTGGTTAATGCCTGACACTATACACAGACACACCCATGTCCATGTATGTCACACACATACCCACCTCCTGGTTAATGCCTGACACTATACACAGTCACACCCATGTCCATGTATGTCACACACATACCCACCTCCTGGTTAATGCCTGACACTATACACAGTCACACCCATGTCCATGTATGTCACACACATGCCCACCTCCTGGTTAATGCCTGACACTATACACAGTCACACCCATGTCCATGTATGTCACACACATGCCCACCTCCTGGTTAATGCCTGACACTATACACAGTCACACCCATGTCCATGTATGTCACACACATACCCACCTCCTGGTTAATGCCTGACACTATACACAGACACACACATGTCCATGTATGTCACACACATGCCCACCTCCTGGTTATATGCTTTACACGTCTATGGTTTGTGTTCTCACAAAGCGAAGGATGTTTAACAACTTTAAATGTAAACTTCTCTAGAATTCCAGAAATCCCCCCACATCTGCATTATCGTAACAAGTAGGAATTTGGTAAGACTGAAGGGGGGTCAGCTATTCATGTTTTAAGTGTGCTTTTAATTTCCCCGAGACATGGCGTGCTCTGATAATGTCACTTGGGAAACAGAAGGCTGAGTGTGCATCTGGGGGGGTAAAAAGGAATGTTTTCACAGGCACAGCTGGTAAATAGTACCGGCTCTAGATGAACCTTCTTTCTTAACTGGAAGCCAATCAATACACTTAAAGGTCCTTGTTCCACAGAGCCACAGCTGGCCTTACTGTCCCAAGTATGTCTTTGGGTAACAGGAACAGGTTAAACTGTTATGTTAAGAATGATTGCTATGCACTCCTTTTTCTTGTATTTTCACCAAAATCCATACCAAGAGGTCGTGTTTAACTCAACGAGTAGTCAAAACACTCAGAGAATGAGTCCTTCAAACTGGGCAGTCCAGAGGCTGACTAGTACACTGCCTGCATTCATTCGGATTATGCAAACATCCAATTTGCAAGTTACAACACACGTGTTCTAAGGAAGGAGAAACAGTTTGTGGGGCCCAATACAAAGCATTCATGCCACTGTACAAACAATGTCCACAGTCTGAAAGAAAAGCAAACTGTCATCAAAAGAGAGAAAACTGGCCTGGGCCTGGTCCCAGATGGTAGACTTCCACGTTTTAGTTCAGACCCTGTACATGGAGCTACCTCGTCATGAGTTCAGTCAAGATCAGGCCAGAAGATTAGACTATTCCCATCCATAGGCATCAAAACAACTCAAGAGATGCTGCAAACATAACAAAGAAAGGTATCATTCCTACTATTCAACTCCTTGGTACCTCCTATAGGAACATGGAGGATATGACACAATGGATATCTAAAATCTGTGCTACGGAGAAATGTGTTCATCAACCCACTGATGTGTGGACGAACCACCACACAGAACAAGAAGATGACTCAGCACTAAAGAAGGAAATTCTGCCATGTCATCATATGACTAGCCTTAGAAGACACTGTGATACATGAAACAAGCCAGTCATAAAAGGACAGACAATCCCACTTCTGGAAGGACCTTGAGAAATCACAGGGACAGAGACACAAAGCAGAATGGTGACTGCCAGAGGGCGGGAGTAAAATCACACAATTCTTGAGTTCATGGATTCCGAGTTTCGTTTTGAAAAGATGAAACCGCGCTACAGACAATGTGATGGCTGTACCATGTGCGTATGGACTTAATGTACGTGCCTAATGCCACCGAATGGTGCAGTCTATATCCTGGATACTCTGCATAAACAAAATCCAAGAAAAGATGAAAGCAATTATGCCTGCAACCCACTGCTGGAGACCCTGAAAGTCTCAAGAGTGTATATGGAATTTAAATATTTAATTTATTAAGTAATCCAAAGACCTTCATTGGCTAAATGCACCTTGCATGGCAGACTACAAAGTGAGTGCGAGAATTCAAGCTCATTAATGGAAAACTTGCCACAGAAATCACGGCGAGGCTTTTGTATGAAGAAGCTTACGATCAGTGACTCTGAGGGTACAAGTCTTTTCAAGAGACCCTTGGAAGGAGCTCAATCATCAAATAGGTAAAAACACCCAGTGTCTCATGAAGTTACTTCATTTTCCAACCTCTGTATTAACCTATGCCTGAAATGCATTGTACAAGAATGCATGTTTGGCAACAGATCACGCCATCAGTCACCATCTGAAGACCTTTGGCAGGGACACAGCGCATTCCTGGCAGGATTTCAATTAGTTTGTTGTGAGGGACTGAAACCTGTCTTATAAACACAGGGCTGGGTCTAGGACGCCCCAAAGAGCTTCCTTCCAAACAACTTAACACGATTCCATCGTGAGTCTTTCCATACTGTCCACCTACCAGTCAAGGAACAAAAATCATACAAAATCTGTATTCAGCACATGTACTGGTGGGTTGGCTACACATTTCTTATGTTGGCTGTATCCATCTACCATGATATAGTACTTTAAGTCACATTTCCATTTTCAGCCAAAAAATAGGGAGAAGGGGGGGGTGGGGATGAGCAGGGAGGGACTAGACCACACATCAGGCTATAAGAGCACCTGCTCCAATGCAAATATTTAAAACCTAACTGTTCTACTTGAGGGCCAGTTCTCTGCTAGAATGCAAGATAGGTTGTTGTTTTAATTGCTGCAATTTCAAACTCCTTAAATATTTTTTCATTTGAGGATTTCTGTTTGCTTGTGGCTTTGACAGTTTCCTCCTACCAGGCCAGGCTGGGCTGGAATGCCCAGATCCTCCTGGTTCAATCTTCTAAGTGCTGGGGTTCCACGTGCACACACCGTCACATGGGCTCATTAGTTTGTCGGTTTGGGGGACCACACCTAAGCACACCTGAGTCCTCATGCTTGTGTGGCAACTAGCACTACGCTGGCCCGGCTCCTTCGCCGCCAGCTCCTTGGCTTTTCTTGTTAAAGTCTGAGGCCTCACTTGTAGACAATGGGACTCAGTAAATTTGGCAACTTCTATTTTAAACGCACACAAATCCGATGGCAACTGTGATACATCACAGAAAAGTCAACCACCACTGGGAAAACTGTTTCAAAGAGATGCGACCTTACTAATAACCACGGAGTTGTCAAATCAGCTTAGCTCACAGAGTGAATCACCTAAAACAGTTGTTGAAGGAAGGGAGCAGGAGGCTGTGCTTAGGAGGTAAAGTGCTCATATCCCAAGCTCGGACCTGAGTTTGGAACCTCAGAACCCACAGAAAAAGCTGGACACAGTGCTCTGCACTTGCAATCTAGCTGTGAGGAGATGGGAGGACCCCAGGAAGCTGGCAGGCCGCCTTCTGGGTTTAATGGTAAAGTGTAACTCGAATCTTAAAAGGTCTTATTAATAAAATCAAACCTGGAGCCGGATATTGGGGTGAACGCTGGAAGATCAGAGAAGCAGAACAAGCCACATCCAACCTCACCTCGCAAATTCCTCAGCTGATCTTGTTTCCTCAGACTAGAAGCCTCTGAGTCCTCATCCGAATGGATCTCAGCTGAACTGCTGCTCAAAAGCCTAAAAGCTTAAAGGGGGCTCTAGTTCCTGGTCCTCACACCTTATATACCTTTCTGCTTCCTGCCATCATCACTTCCTGGAATTAGAGGCGTGTGTCACCATGCCTGGCTGTTTCCAGTGTGGCTTTGAACATACAGAGATCCAGATGGATCTCAGCCTCCGGAATGCTAGGATTAAAGGTGTGTGCGCCACCATTTTCTAGTATAGAAATATCTAGTGGCTGTTCTGTTTTCTGACCCCAGATAAGTTTATTAGAGCCCACAATATGTTGGGGAACGCAGTATCACCACAGTGAAGTTCTAGGCCAATTAGAGATCTCATCTCTAATTAAAAAAGGGGAAGGTGTCTCAAGACTGATCCTTCACACACTGGATGCACATGGACCCACACTCACGTACACAAGTGTGCACACACACAGCTACTAAGAATCTGAGCAAAGAAAAATTTTAAACCAAACCAAACAAAAAGCCAAAAACAAACTGGCAACTCTTGAAAGGACAGAGTAAAACCAAGATTCTTGTAAAAAAAATTCTAAAGTCCTTTGACTCAGAAATACAGTATCCCAAATGAGTGACAACCTACCAGTGACGCTGGTTGGCATCCATGTGCTTAGTACAAATGTCCGGCCGGCTGCATGTGATTTCACTTCAAATTTATCTGAAGTACGAATACTATTTCACCAAAGGGAAGTGGGAGGCATGGACAAAGCAACTCAAAAGTCATGTGACCAATAATAATAATAATAATAACTGGGCAGAAATGTAACTAACTTGTTTTTTAAAAGGAGGCGGTGCATGCTTCCACAGAAGCAAGATTCACAACAATTCTGAGACAATGGCTCTGAAAGACAGCTCTTCTGTCCCCTAAACAAGAGCCATGTGTTACTCTTTACCCAGGAGCCAAAGGTCTGCAGAGCTGCTTTCCAACAAGGAACTCAAAAAGTGAGGGCTTCCACCACCCCAGCCCACTCCAGCCCACCCCCACGGGAAGAGGCACTCCCATCTGGGAGTGGCACTTAAAATCCTGCCTTCTGTTCAGTAACTCTTTCAGATTGTTGCGGTGCCTGGTGCTCAGGGAAAAGTGAAGGAAGCGGAAATAATTTGATACTGACATCATGTTGCCTCTCCTCCCCCCCCTTATAAGTTTTTGATGGGATTGCCCAGAAGCTTGATATAAAATGAATCAGACCTTTAAACAAACTCCAGTCTGTTGGGGATTTAGCTCAGTGGTAGAGCGCTTGCCTAGCAAGCGTAAGGTCCTGGGTTCGATCCTCAGCTCCAAAAAAACAAACAAACAAACACCAGTTTAGGGATCTGCATTTTTGAGCAGGCCTTGAGCTACAGTTGTCGTGCCTGGCAACAGGCCCCCCAACCCCACCCACCCACCTCCACAGCCCCCGCCCCCCATCAGCTCCAGGCCTAATCTTATCTCTCATGACTCTCCACACATTCAAGCATTAGGGTGGACGTGAGGAAACAGCGCCGCATCTGAATATGAAGAGGAGCCCCCAGGAAGACCCAGGCAGCCAGCGAGTTTATCAACTCAGGCAGAATGGCGGAGAGGGGAAGACAGCCTAGCGTCTCCTCTTGGAGCCAACGGTACAGAATAGCATATGCACCTGAGGACACACTCCTAAGCTGAGAGGAAAACCACCTAAGGCTTTCATCCTCATAACGAAGTCCATGTTTTCGACGGTGCAATCAAGTTGCAAAAAAAAAAAAAAAAAAAAAAAAAAAAAAAATCACACACACACACACACACACACACACACACACACACAGGGGGAAAAAAGCTCATGTTGTCTCTATTTTAAGTCAGGTTGCACATGGGTGTAGCTGGCATTTATAATCATCCTGGGACCCACAGGCCAGGGGCTGGCCACATCTGTGAGGGGAGTAAACATTAAGAAAACTCATATAGGCAACATGGACTTGTCTCCAAAATAAATGTGTTAAGTGAAGCCAAACTTGGTGGGGTGGAGGTTGTAAGCAATGTGGAAAATGCATGATCGCAGTCATGCAAAATTCTAGAAAATGTGAAAAGCAAGCTATTGTAGCAGACCAGAAGATGGGCAGGGGTTGGGGTGGGGTAAGGGGGTGCTGCAGAAGAACACTGGAAAACTTTATGGGGACTGTCCCTTGAACATCTCAACTGTAGTGACAGCTTTGTGGTTTTATGTGTGTGCTAGCATTAGTCATAGTGTGCAGCAAATCAATGCAGACTGCTGTGTGCTGACGGGACCTCAATAAAAACCTTAAGACACTTATCGACACACACATAGGTAACTACAGACAAGGAGGTGGCTAACTAAGAAGCTTGAAAAGAGGGACCAGAATAGGAGCTACACAAAAAAAACGGCACCAGCATTTAAGAAAACAAGCCAGGAGGTGGTGGCACACGCCTTTAATCCCAGCACTCGGGAGGCAGAGGCAGGCGGATCTCTGTGAGTTCAAGGCCAGCCTGGGCTACAGAGTGAGTTCCAGGAAAGGTGCAAAGCTACACAGAGAAACCTTGTCTCGAAAAACCAAAAAAAGAAAAAAAGCAACAAAGCCAAGAGATTAGGAAAACATCTCCAAAGAGCGAGAACTGAAACTCAGAGAACCTGACATCTTTGAAATAAAGGAAAAGGTGGTTTGGGGGGTGAGTGGAGGTAAATATAAAAGAGCTGTTCACAGTGTCAACATACAGGAGGCCGGAGTTCAAAGTATAGGAACGAAAGAGAGGGGGAGGCAGGGAAGATGTAGGGAAATGGGCACCAACTAACCAATTCTCACCCTTCATCCAATTATCTGTCACTTCGCCTAAAGACAGAAGAAACTGACAGCCCTGGGGGAGGGGATCAAATCCAGGGCCATGCCCTTTCTGAGAATACCCTCTCTCACCAAGCCGCACCTCCAGCCCTGATGAAGGAATCTTTAGTTCATATTCAACAGCTAAGAAAAACTATGCCTCCAAGATGCCAACGGCTTCCTGCACAGGTGTCCTCCTAACCTTTAGGCCTATAGTCAACATAAACAAGAATGAATTGCCCTTAATTGAGTCTTTAAAGGAAATTAAATCAGAATTCATCGGAGTTATTAATGCATAGACTCATTAAGCATGAAGAAAAATTCTCTCTGGAGAGCTATCTTTTCATCTAACTGTAATGGGGAGCTAAATACTTGAAATCCTGCCAATTTTTCTTTTTTTAATGAGCAGCAGGAATATTTATTTTCCTGCCGGACAACCAAAGAGAGAAAGAGGTTTATTTTTAACGTCGTATGCTATCGTAAAAGCCTGTTTACATGTAGATGACCATCACCAGTGCCTGTTACAGCATCTCCACCGATTTAATGCAACGAGCAATCTTCCAAATACATGCAGGTTTCTGCTACAGAAGGCTTAGAAGTTAAGGGCACAGACTAGTCATTCCTTAAAGGAAATGTGGGGAAATAGCTATGTTTAATACCTTATTTTTTTTTGTTCATATTCAATTTACTAAGTATCTCAAAGTGGATAGTTTTATAAGAAGGCTATCTGCTCTCTTGACTCTCAGCAACCACTGAAAAACCACATTTAAACACAAACTAAAAAAAAAAAACAACCCATGTTATATGTTATGAAGCTTTAAAAACTGTCATATATTGTAGAAGGGAGGGTATTTTAGACTAAACCAAAATAAACAAATGTGGAAGGCCGACTCTAACCATATATAGTCACAATGACTGGCTGGGATTTGCTCGTGTCCTTAAAAACACCGCCTTTGATCTCTACCCCACGTCAGCCGATCAACCTCCAAGGGCACAGAGGTGAGATCAGACAAAGACTGCCCCAAACAACCAATCCCGGACTTAGATTCACATGTTAACAAAATAAACGTTGACAGCAGGCCCCATTTCACAACTGTGCGCATTCTTGATCTGCAGTTACTCAGAATGTTTATTGCATTCTTAAGCAACTGAAGAGGGAAATATACTGCTGTAGCCTGAGAGGCCACATTAATAAAAGTCTATCAGTGATAAAGAGTGCAGTAATAACTTTTTAAAAATTATTTTGTTGTGTTTAGAAAAGATGTTGTCTGCGGTCTATCCTGTTCACATTTTTTCCCCTGATACTTAACAAAAGAAAATACTTGGGTTTAAAGGACTACATACCCCACCCCTAAAGCAGTTTTACAGATTGTTCAAAAGGAGAGGAAAGACAGGAGAGTAGGAAACAAGGCATGGCCAGAGGTTTTCCTCGGGAACCATTTTATTACCTAAGAATGAAGGAAATTATAGTTAAAAAGAAAAAAAATACTAGAAACAATACATAGCCTGGCACCAAATATGGCTATACTAACAGTTTGGGAGAGATCCTGGCCACGAAAATATACCCCAGACACTGTGTTAAAATGGTGTTAGTTAGAGCTCAGACTGACAGAAGTAGGCCCATTTTACTCCAGGGAAAATGAATTAAAGGAAACAGCAAAGATAAGGCTTGTACTGGGCAAGGGTGGCACATGCCTTTAATCCCAGCACTCAGGAGGCAGAGCCAGGCGGATCTCTGTGAGTTCAAGACCAGCCTGGTCTACAGATCGAGATCCAGGATAGGCAACAAAACTATATAGAGAAACCCTGTCTCAAAACAAAACAAAACTCATGATGCTTTTTCCAAGGACACACCTCACAGAGGCATGGACTGGGGTCTATGTGGTACACCTCCTCACAGAAGCATGGGCAAGAGTCTCTATGGTACACCTCACAGAGGCATGGACAGGAGTCTCTATGGTACACCTCCTCACAGAGGCATGGGCAGGAGTCTCTATGGTACACCTCCTCACAGAGGCATGGACAGGAGTCTCTATGGTACACCTCCTCACAGAGGCATGGACAGGAGTCTCTATGGTACACCTCTTCACAGAGGCATGGACAGGAGTCTCTGTGGGAGACCTCCTCACAGAGGCATGGACAGGAGTCTGAACGGTACACCTCCTCACAGAGGCATGGACAGGAGTCTCTGTGGTACACCTCCTCACAGAGGCATGGACAGGAGTCTCTGTGGGAGACCTCCTCACAGAGGCATGGACAGGAGTCTCTATGGTACACCTCCTCACAGAGGCATGGGCAGGAGTCTCTATGGTACACCTCTTCACAGAGGCATGGGCAGGAGTCTCTATGGTACACCTCCTCACAGAGGCGTGGGCAGGAGTCTGAATGGTACACCTCCTCACAGAGGCATGGACAGGAGTCTGAATGGTACACCTCCTCACAGAGGCATGGGCAGGAGTCTGAATGGTACACCTCCTCACAGAGGCATGGGCAGGAGTCTCTATGGTACACCTCCTCACAGAGGCATGGACAGGAGTCTCTATGGTACACCTCCTCACAGAGGCATGGACAGGAGTCTCTATGGTACACCTCCTCACAGAGGCATGGACAGGAGTCTGAATGGTACACCTCTTCACAGAGGCATGGGCAGGAGTCTCTATGGTACACCTCCTCACAGAGGCATGGACAGGAGTCTGAATGGTACACCTCCTCACAGAGGCATGGGCAGGAGTCTCTATGGTACACCTCTTCACAGAGGCATGGACAGGAGTCTCTATGGTACACCTCCTCACAGAGGCATGGACAGGAGTCTGAATGGTACACCTCCTCACAGAGGCATGGACAGGAGTCTCTGTGGGAGACCTCCTCACAGAGGCATGGACAGGAGTCTCTATGGTACACCTCTTCACAGAGGCATGGACAGGAGTCTGAATGGTACACCTCCTCACAGAGGCATGGACAGGAGTCTGGATGGTCCTTCCCTGATCAACTTCAAGTACGAAGCAGAGACTGAAAGGAATCATGAAGTTCCATATCACGGTGGTTACGAGAACAGAAACAAGCAACAAGCATGCTCAGAGAGGCTGCACTCTGGGAAGAAACCGAAGAAGGGCCCAACAGCGGAAGCAGAGCCTAAAGCTGACTTGCTAGAGGGGTGAGAGGCAGGAAGCCATGACCATCAACAGCACCCCTCCCTCCCGAGGTCAGAACCCTTCCCTCCCTTACGGACTTGCACAAAAGCCAGTGGGCCAGTTCTTAACTACGACATGCATGGACAATGCCTGGAGAGTTTGCTAAAAAGAAGTAGTTCTGAGGTGAGGCCAGAGCATTTGCACGTCTACCGAGTTCCCGGTGATGATATGTTGGAAGCAACACACTGAGAGGTTCAGCTCTATACTTACCCTCCCATAATCTGCATCCATCTTATGACCACTGACTAATGTCTGTCTTCTCGGAGCAGAGGGACTCCATTACACACATCACTGTATCCAAAAATCTACTGAATAAGGACCGTGGAGAAACACGTGGAAGGTGAGGAGAGAAAAGAGTGGGGGAGAGAGGGGGGGAAGATAAGGATTCTGAAGAGACAAAGGAAATTTACAAATTTTTTTTAAATTTGTTTTTGTTTTATTTGCGTTGGTGGTTCACCTGCATATATGTCTTTGTGAAGGTGTTGGAGCTCTTGGAACTGGAGTTACCGACAGTTGTAGCTACTATGTGGGTGCTGGGAACTGAACTGGGGTCCTCTGAAAGACCTTCACAGGGTTCTTGACTGCTGAGCCATCTCGGAATTCCAGACAGTTTCATTTACAAAACAGGAATAGTGTACGACGGCAACCACACATCAGACCAGTGGTTCTCAACCTTCCTAGTACTGCGACCCTTTAGTACAGTCCCTCCCGTTGTGGTGACCCCCCAACATAAAGTTATTTCATTGCCACGTCATAACTGTAATTTTGTTATTGTTATGAGTCATAATGTAAATATCTGAAGTGCAGGATATCTGGCACGGCCATGACTCACTCGCAGGTTGAGTGCCATCACTGAGTAACGGCACCGGCTTCGGTTATCAATGCCATCACCATTCCCAATACTAACACACGGAGCAGAGGCTATCCCCATTTTTACAAGTGAGGAAATCAAAGTCGGGAGACTTTAGGACCCAAGATGTAAAAATCAGCTATACTTAACAAGTTATCCAGCGAGCTTCGTTTTCTTTTTTCAATCTCTATCCAACATCCTGTCACCTCAAATCAATTCTCAACAATAGTTGAAGAATGTAAAAGAGAAATCAAAAAGAAAGCTTTCTCCACAATTATGTTCAAAATTCACAGATAAGACTCAAGGCAGACTTCACATGACAGGCGTCCACTGAACCCTGATTTGCAGAAGCACAGTGTTAATAGAGTTCTATTGGAAGCTGAAGTTAACCTGTAAGCCCCACTTGCCCAAGGACAGATAACTTCCTGGAATGCTGGGGGCTATGGTTCTTGAGAAATAACAAGCCACGTTTTTTTTCCTCCCCTAGACATGTTTACACCAGATGTGCTTGAATGGCTATGGGTGGGAGGTACATCGTCAGGAAATACGTCAGGGTGTATGCTTGCTCCTGATTGGACCTGATTGGACAGAAATGTGATTGGCCCTATGGTTTTGCTTTTTCAAGCTTCTGCAAAAAACATGACTCATCACCATTTCCTAGGAACCCAGGGATGGACCTGGCCAGAGTCCATCACCCTGGTCAGTATTTAATTAAAGCTTGCTTCAAATATGGCTCAAAATTGTAGAACTGGATTTTCCCTCCTGAACCTCGGGTTTAACACTACAGCACTAAGGGTATTCAGAAAGTGAAGGAATAGGCCACCAGAGGACCAAGACCTACACCATGACCGCACAACTTGAGTGAGTGCCTTGGGATACCCAATTATACCCTTTCCTGCCTGCAAGTAATTCCATAGTTTGAAAAGCACGAACTTATGTGATAATCCTGTGACAGAACATTTAATCTCTTTCCACAAAAAATGAGGTTCATATGACCAAACTTATACACTGTGTTTGTGCTGTGTAACAAACACACCCCCTTTAAGAGCATCACACTATGTAGGTCTGGCTGGCCTGTAATTCACTATGTAGACCAGGGTGGCCTCCAACTTACAGGAATTTGCCTGCCTCTGCCTGCTGAGTGCTAGAATTAAAGGCGTGTGCCACCACACTCAGCCTAAGAAAAGTCACTTTTATAGCTGACATTTATAGAAGATTCTTTGCCACTCTGTTTTAAATATATATGCTGATGGTGGCGGTGGTGCACACCTTTGATCCCAGCACCTGGGAGGCAGAGGCAGGTGGATCTCTGAGTTCAAGGACAGCCTGGTCTACAGAGAGTTCCAGGACAGCCAGGACTTCCCAGAGAAACCCTGTCTCCCAAAGCCAAAAACAAACACACAAACAAACTACATATGCCAATAACTTCTGCCAAGCAAATTACTGCTGGCACCGGGCCTTTAATCCCAGTACTCCGGAGGGAGAGGCAGGCGGATCTCTGTGAGTTCAAGGCCAGCCTGTTACAGAGCAAGATCCAGGATAGGCACCAAAACTACACAGAAAAACCGTGTCTCGAAAACAAAACAAAACAAAACAAAAAAAATTACTGCTGGCAAGATAACATATTTTTGTTAATTGTCTTATGGCATTGTATATTTCACTACTGAGATTGCCTTTCTCCTTCTATCTAATACTTATTTAATGTCAAAGCATCAAAAGCTGTATGTGTCCACTGCGGCTGTCACAGCGCTAAATCACTGTGGTTTTAACAGAAGTAAATTATTAAGGTAATAATGAAGTAGGGTGCTATAGCATGTGCTTAGTTAAGAATGCTTATGGCATGAGAGAGAGATGGGGGTAGGGAGGGACATACCTATAATTTTAAATGTTTTCATAGTCGTATTTAAGAAGTGAGAAGAAAAAAAAAAAAAAAGAGCAAGGTGTGGAGGTTCACGCCTTTAATCCCAGCACTCAGGAGGCAGAAGGGGGCAGATCTGAGTTGGAGGTCAGCCTGGTCTACAAAGCAAGGTCCATGACAGTTGAGGCTACACAGCAAGATGTATTTATTCAACAGGAATAAAAAAAAAAAAGTGCAAGAAAAAGTAAAATTATTTTTAATAATATATTTAACTCAATAAATAAAATGTTCAATGTATAATTTAAAAATAGTAATAGGCATTTTAAACTTACTATTATTTTTAACTTATTATTACTTTTATTTCACAGAAGAGAGTATTTTACAGTTACAATACAGCTCCACTCCAGGCTCTCCCTATTTCAGGTGCTCAAAGCTCAGGAATCAGTCGGGAAACTCAACGAACAACAAAGGTTTCAATGAACCGAAATCTCCGAATTCCTGCCATTCATGCCTAGCTAATCTGGCAAGCAATTAAGACAGAAGGGCTTTATTCACCTCCTCATTTACTGTGTACCACAGCAAAGCCGTGAAACTGAATGTGTTAGCAAAACCAAACTGCCTATCGTCAAAGGCAAAAAAACCCTACGAGTTAAGATTATCTGGGAAGAGCGAAAATTTATGAATGGAGTACCTACTATGTCTGACATTCATTCACTTAAAAAACACTAACAAACTATTTCAGTCAGAGACCCAAGAAGAGTCAGATTCAGACCCAAGTAAACTATCTTCCAAACTGGGAAAGTGCTGGAAGGTCTTTGCTGCTGACAGGTTCCTCTGGTCATGAATCCACACAATCTTCCTTTGGCTAATACCACCTGCCACCCCACCTCTTCTGGCCAAACAGTATGCTGGCTACAATCCCTTCTTGCCATCTTCTGGGCAGCTACAACGTAATTTTACTGTAAAGCTTCTCCTTCATTGAGTTCTCGTATCCTTCAATATATTTGAATAAACGCTGCTCCTTTATTTGACTAAACTTTGCTCTACCCCACCCACACCTCACCACGGCCTCCTCCCTGGGTTTAACACATTCTCTGTCCTGCTTTGATATCGTTACGTAAACCGCTTTGATATCTCACCACTACCTCCCTGGGTTTAAGATACTCCTTAGCGTTGATATCTAAGTGTCTTCCCTCCCTAGGGAAGAATCTCTCTAGTCTCACGTGGTTTGAATAATTAATTAGTTCTCAAAGGACTTCCCTGGAGTAATGACGGTATTGCTTGGGAACAACAAGTCAGATGCGCAAATCCTCGAATGCACATCAATGCTTCCGGAATGAGAAACGGTTTTGGGTAAAACCCAAGAGTGTGCAGTAGCCCCAAGTGATGCGTCTGGGACCACTGCCCTCTCCCCTCGGCTAGACTGGACATGTCTAGTAAGATGGTCAAAAGCATTTGCTTGTATTTTTTAAGAAGATGAGATTCAATTCTTCATATTAACACAATTAATATGAAGAATAAAAGCATATGCAAAAAAACTGTAAGATCTTACAGTTTCTACTCTTAAGTATAACTTCATACTTTTAAAATAATTTTAATATGTATGTGTGTCTGTGTACAGATATGTGTACATGAGTGCAGGGTCCCCAAGAGGCCGAAGAGGGTGTCATATCCTCTGAAGCCACAATTAAAGGAAGTTACAAATACGGGTGCTGGGAACCAAACTCATGTCCTTGGGAAGGGTAGTAAGTGTTCTAACCACTGAACTGTCCCTCCAACCCTTTAAGGGTATATAATATTTCCAATGCAAAAGATTTCAAATCCATTATGCTGTTTGATAACAATCATGACAGAAAAATCTCTGGGAATAACTATACATATTTACTGTAGAAAATGGATCTAAAAGGACATTTTAAATGTAATATTTAAAGCTCCATTAATGGGCTGGAGAAAAATGGCTCAGGCATTTAGAAGACTCGCTGTTCTTGAAGACAACCAAAGTTTGGTTCCCAACACCCACATCAGTATCTTATAACCACCATAACTCCAGCTCCAGGGGATTTGAAGAAAGACCTCTTTTGGCCTCCACAGTCACGTGCGTGCGTGTGTATACACACACCCACACCCACCCACACACCCACACCCACACACACACACACACACACACACACAGAGAGAGAGAGAGAGAGAATACTCCATTATAACTATTAAAGTCATCAGGTAGTGGTGGCACATATTTTTATTCCCAGCACTTGGGAGGGAGAGGCAGACGGATCTCTGTGAGTTCTAGGCCTGCCTGGTCTACAACGGGAGTTCCAGTTCCAGCCAGAGCTAAGCTTGCAGTGATCACCTTGCACTGCTCTGCACACACAGGGACAAATCCCCTCGCTCTGCTCTGCTCTTCCCATCCCTACGACTTCTCAAGAGGCATCGCTGAAAAGCCCGCCCATGTGTCCTCCAAATGTAATATGACCATTTGGGCCACACCCTAAATAGGGTTCAGACTGAAGAGTACAGACTATATAAAGTGTTTTATATATATATATATATATATTTTAAAATGGTAAATGACGTCAGACAGCTAAAATGTCACCTTAAATATAATGCATTCATTCGTTCATAGTTAACATGCTCATTATAAGACTTTCAAATAGTAGAACCATTCATTGCTCCCTCTCTCCCTTCCTTTTTTCTCTCTCCCAGCCTCTTACCCTTAAATATGGTAAATGCTCTCTCTTACCTTGGGCTACATCCCTAGCCAAGTACTAAGTCAACCTAATATCTATCAACTGGTAAATGACTAAAGCAATGTAGTACATATAAACAATAAAATACCATTTAGCCATTTTTAAAAAATCTTATAAAATCCTGACATTTGCAACAAGAATAGCAACATAAGAGTTAAGGACAGTTACAGAGATGGTGCTGGTAAACCAAATGAAGGTACTCGGTAAAACTGTAAACGCTAGTATGGCTGAGCCATCTCTCCAACACTAAGTATAGTATTTTTAACTTGCAAAACATTTTAAACTCATTATAAAAAAAAAAACAACAACCAGAAATATAAAGTAGAAAATGTCTCCGGAAGGGTATTTTAAATGGCATAGAAATGGTAAGTGTTTGAATAGCTATGTTTGAGATCTCAGAGTACTCTGAATTTTTTTTAAGAACATAAACATTTTAAATGTAATATTTAAAATAAAGCCCTAAGTGTGGTTCAAGGTCAGAGTAGCTTTTTTGGAGCCATGTCTCATGTATCTCTGGCTGGCCCCAAACTAATTACAAGATGAACTTAAACTTCTCACCCTCTTGCCTCTATCTCCTGAGGACAGGCATGCTCCACCAAGCCTGCCTTGTGCAGTGTTGAGGACTGAACCAGGGTTTCGTGCATGTTAGACAATTACTCCACCAACTGTACTGAATCTCTGGTCCCAGAGTATCTTTTTTTTTTTTAAGCTCCAAAGTATATGAAGGGGAGGAAAGAAAGAAGAGAGAAAGGAAGCGGGGAGGGGAAGGAAGAAAAGGAGGAAGGAATGCAGGCAGGCAGGCATAAAAGTTGGTAATCACAGTAACAGAGAAGTATTGGCCAATCCCCATGTGCTGTTGACTTTGGTCACTGCACTCATCACCTACACAAGACAGAATTCCTTCAAGTGCCACCTTAGTTGAAGGGGCAGTTCACAAACCCTTTTCCCCAAAGTCTAAAAAATGTATACTTTGGGGCTTCAACGGTATCATCTGCTCTATACCCCAAATAAGTATGAAACAGACTAAAAACAATGAAAGGAAAGCTCTAATTTCTTCTCTGACTGATGTAGTGGGTAGCCATCCCAGCCTTGGCCTGGAAGTTCCAACCCCCATTGAGGCTTCGGTAATGGTCACACCCACAAGGCGGGGTGGAGGAGGAAGCGGAAGACCCAGGATCAGGAGGAGGTCTCTCTCTTGGTTCCGGGACCCTGGACGCAGGAAGTAGACTGAGCAGAGTTCTCCAAAGAACACCGCCAGACTGCGCCATACCTTTGCCAGACCCTGCAACCTACCCCTTCATTTGTAAGTTACCCCACAGAATAAACCACCCTTTTAACTACGTGGAGTGGCCTTAATATTTCATCAGTAGATTGAAGACATCTTTCCATGGAATAACTCCACTATTCACAGGGTTCTGTTCTAGAATATTATTTTAAGGTGTGTTACTTTTCTTTATGTTGCATTTGTTTAACTCTGTGAAAGCTGTGTGACGGTGCCTGTCTAAAATACCCGATGGTCAAATAAAGAGCTGAATGGCCAATAGCGAGGCAGGAGAAAGGATAGGCGGGGCTGGCAGGCAGAGAGAATAAATGGAAGGAGAAATCTGGGAGGAAAAAAGAAGTAGCCAGAGAAGGAGAAGAGGACTCCAGGGTCCAGCTACCAGCTACCCAACCAACAATGGAGTAAGAAAAAAAGGTATACAAAAACAGAGAAAGGTAAAAGCCCAGAGGTAAAAGGTACACAGAGATAATTTAAAGTTAAGAAAAGCTGGCTAGCAACAAGCCAAGCTAAGGCTGAGCATTTATAATTAAGAATAATCCTCTGTGTCTCTGTGTATGATTTATATGGGAGTCGAGTGTCAGGCCCCTCAAAAGAGCTAAACAACAACAGGGTCCTAAAAAACAAACAAACAAACAAACAAAAACTCTAACTTTTTTTTGTTTGAGACAAGGTCGACAGTGTAAACTTGAGGCAATCCTCTTGCCTCAGCTTCCCAGTGCTGCTATTACAGACGTAAACCACCACAAACCAGCTTCACTTTTTTTTTCAAGGACGTTGTTTATATATACAAAAACTATTTCAATTTCTCTTCTTTGCAGATACCTAACTTGGAACATTCTTCAGTCCATAACCATGCTATTAACTTCTTATCTCTAAAACAATTTTCACCAGGTCCAAAAACAACAGAGAGTAAGTCTAACTGGAAAAAATTTATTTTGCCGACAGATAATTACACTTGGTTCAGCTTCCTCCCATCCTTCAACTGACATTCTTCCCACTGCTAACCCACATTAAATAGCTATTTAAACTGCCAAATATTTTAAGATCTATATATAGTTAGCTCAATAAACTTGTCTCATCTATTGTACCATAAAAATTCCAGAAGTCAATTAAAGTACCAATTTTTAAGTACAGGAAAACTGATTTCACATTTCCTCTCAAGTATACACAAGTAAGCAGTTAAGATGAGTTCTCTTCATTTGCAGCTAAGGAACAAGAATTGAATTTTTATCGTGCCTAATTAATCTATTCTTTCCACTGCACTACCATGCGCCTCCCTCTCTCCATTTCACTCCATTCCAAGTTTTAGTCTCTGAGTTTTATCATGTATGCCTTCTTACAACTTCCTGTCTTTACTCAGGAGTGCTCAAATTTGGGAAGTAAATCTGGAAGCAGATTAAACAGCTCAGATTTTTAAGACTAAACTGTAGCAAAGCTCTACATCCTGTTACAGAGCCTGGTTTCTTTTGTCTCCTATGGAGTTAACAATAATCTATCCCACAATAAACAGGCTCTTTAAACTATGCACAGACCTTATCTTGTTAATCTTTACAACATTTCTATAAGGAAGCCGAGCGGTCACAGCCTCTAACTGTGAGGATCCTGTCCTTTTTAGATTCCTCAAGCAAGTTCCTTAGATTATAATGTTACTTGATACTAAAGCAAACGGCCTGTAAGATGCAACCCCATCTCAATAATTCAAGAGAGCACAGCAAATGGATCAGTGGCCTTCCTTCACCTGGAGAGCGCTGGCAAGTAGGGCGCGCTTCAACGGGGCTTAATTCTCTAGTCATTCCCTCACGTGGTCGGTCGAACAGATCCAGGAAAGAAGGGTTCTAACTCCCTGTAAAAAGACACAGCTAAATGGCTAATCTAAGAAGGCCACTGATGTTTAAAAAAACTGGAATCAGAGTATCTCCATTTTGCAACCACTAATAAAAATGGACCAAACCCAAACAGCGCCAGAAACACAGGCTTGGCACCACAGAGATCCCATACAACATCAAAACTATTTCCACAATACCACTATGTACCTGGTCCCCAGACTCCCCCCCCACCCCACCCACTCTCTCAGGAATGTGCAACAAGCTGCAAAGACTCCATGACATACGATTTCACAACAAACTGAGTATGATGCAGATAAGCAAAGATGGGAATCCAGCTGTGCTCTGCAGCTGGAGAGTAAAGACGCAGAAATGCAGAACATCAGTCTTCAGCTTCTGTCTTACTGTTTATATAAATACATGAGACAGTTTATTCCTGCTGCTTCTAAATAACAGAAACCTCCGAAGTTTATCAGTCTTGTGTCTAGCAAGACAAACACTGTTAGATCTAGTAATCTTTAAACACATACCAAAAATATCTGAGAACCCTCAGTAATGTGTAAGAATATGAAGGCATCCTAAAGGTAAGAAAGTTTGGTGACGGGTGTCCAGGCAACTCATTGGTCATGGCAGACATCACAGAAGAACGAGGGACCAGACGGCCGTTCCTCTTTTAAAAACAGGGAGCCGCTTATGAAAAAGACATCTTCCCAATGACTGAAACTGTGCTTAAGTCAAGTTGAAATCTAACCTACAATTCACAGGAAATAACAAATTCCAAGGGGCGCATTAAACTTTAAGACAAACACTACAGAACAAATGACCAGCTCTATTGGACCACCTCTATTTAACAAATAAACTGCAAAGGCAGACAGACAGACAGACTTGCAGTACACAAGACCTTATTTGGTCAATGTATAAACCAGAAGACACACATGGAAATTTGAATTCTGGATGGTCCATCTTAAGGAATTACTTATATATAATAGTGATATAGTGGTTATTGTAAAAAAAAAAAAAGAAGAGTATATCTTTCACAAATTCATACTATTTACAAGTGAAATGTTATGAAATCCAGGACCATCTCAAAATAATGGGTTTGAGGAAAATGGGTGAAACAAGATTGGTCATAAATTGCTAGTTATTAGAGGTAAACTGGCACACCTACATATAGGGGTTTTTTTATATATATACCATCTTGTTTCCTTTGCTTGTTCGATTTTTCTCAATAAAAGTGTGGGACGTTTTAATGTTTCCAGCAACAAGAATATTTACTTCCCTTGGTAAGTGGAAAGAGTTCAGCTTCAAGCCTGGGGCGTTAAAGCCAGCAGAAGTTTGGGGTAGGAGCTACTTCGGCTCCCAGGGCACCTGGAATGCTCTCTGTCACCCTTCTACCCTCTCACTCGCTATGCCTGACTGGAAAGGAACCTGGAGAATAGGGTGGGGTGGGGGCTGAAGAACCAGGACAGGGGTTACGGGAATGCACTACACTCACCACAGAAGGAACGATTTGGAACAATTCAGGAGACAAACCCAGGGATAAAGACCATGGTACAGGTTAAGATAATTTCTCCTGCCTTGACCTACACATTTCAGATGCTTCAAAGACCCTGACTAGTTTTGTTAGAAAGACCTCAGTTTTGAGATACTGGAGGACTAGCCCTAAAAGCTGGTGGTGGCTGAGGTGTGCACAAAATTCCCCATACTGGAGACACTACGTAAAATGAGCAGAGGCCAAGAACCTTCGATTCAGGGTTTTATTTATGCACACTGATACACTGATCTTAATGCAACTTAAAACAACAAAAGGTGATTTGCACACACACATACACACACACACACACACACACACACACACACACACACACAACCACGCAGAAGTCTCAGAACTTCCTCTGCAAGAGCAGGAGAAAGGTAAACCCTGTTGCAGGGCAGGGTTATGCCTAGTCATCCAAATCACCTAGCTCGTCATCAGACATTATATATTGATGATTGGTTCAGGGCCTATGATCTGTGCAATCATAGACTTAAGTAACAGAGACACAATGATAATCATCCTAATTGGTATTTTTATTGTCTATCTTTAGTGAAGGAACTCTCAAGTATTCCTTTTTTAAACTGCCTAAAGACACATGGAAGAAAGAAATATACTGAAACTGTTATATACATTCTTTATAAATAAACAGCTATTCCGTTTTTCTTTTCACTGGGCTGCTACTAAAAGAGAAAATGTCAACAGTTTTAACCTAAGACTACACAAGACAGCCAAAACAAGTACGTCAAACAATTTTATGTTGGACATAAGACATTATTAATCGCATTTTCTCATTACTTAAACCACAGCAACTTTGGTGGGGGGGTCCTTCCTTCATTTTTAAAATCACCAAGTTTTTGTTTTATTTTTTATGTCTATGACTGTTTTGCCTGCCTGCATGTCTGTGTACCACCATGTGTTGTCAGGTGTCAGAGACCAGAAGCGAGCATGGATTCCCAGAACTGAGTGACAGACAGTCATGAACTGCTATGTGGGTGCTGGGAATGAAACTCGGGTCCTCTGCAAGAGCAGCCCGTGTCCTTTACCACGGGGCCATCTCTTTAGCCCCTGTTGGCGCCTTCTATAACTTGTGTTCCCATGGATTATCATGGAGTCACGTAACAAAAGCTTCAGAAACCAAACTACCCAATCCTTTTCCTGGACCAAGACCATACAAGCAATGCATTTTACCACTTTATGTATCATTATGACTAATTTCTTTCTTTTGGTTTTTCGAGACAGGGTTTCTCTCCATGTAGCTTTGCACCTTTCCTGGATCTCGCTCTCTAGCCCAAGCTGGCCTCGAACTCCCAGAGATCCGCCTGCCTCTGCCTCCCGAGTGCTGGAATTAAAGGCGTGCGCCACCACCACCCAGCATGACTAATTTCTTAAAGGGCAAAACAAATGCGCACTGAAATTTCTTCATAGGAAAAAGTATTTATTTGTTTTCTAAACTATTAATCTATTATATTCTAAAATTTCACAATAACTAATCATCATCATCATCAGGCTTCCTGAGACAGCAAATATTATGTGGGGATGAATTTGCATACTATTACATGGGGATCAATTTGCATAACGTCAGAGTATGAGCAATGGCTGTAACTGACTTGTTCTGATGTTCACACAGATTGTTGACAGGTATTTCCTAACATTCAATGTTAAAGCTTTAGTTCACAATTTTCAAAGAGAGCTAAGTTTCACTCCAAGTTTTAAGTGTATTCTCAACATATGTGATTTTAGAGAACTCTAGGAGGGAAAAAAAATTAAATATAAATAAAATAATTACTCCACCTGGATAGAGATCCTATTCTTTTAAAATTCTTCTTAATCTTATATGGGCAAATAAATGCTGAAATTCTCAAGAAAAAAAATACTAACAAAGGGGTTGGGGGTTTAGCTCAGTGGTAGAGTGCTTGCCTACCAAGTACAAGGCCCTGGGTTCGATCCTCAGTTTTAAAAAAAATACTAACAAAAAGAATTACCTTCAAGACTCAAAGTTGGTCAACCTACAAAGTAAACACTTCTGTGCTCACGGGTTTAAACTGTAATTCAACAAAACGCAAAGTGACGGGGAATGTAATGAAAATAGGCAGCTCTGGGCTCAACCACAGCACTACCAAAAACAAACAAATAAACAAACAAAAAACCCAAAGGGTGAAGATAACTGTCAGTCACTGACCATGCAGCTCCCTGCTGCTCTTTACCTGTCACGACCCTTACCCTGTCTATCTCTTCGCACATATGCATCACTCCAGGTACCTTTCTGATACGTGGCATACTGCAAGATCATTCCCCTGGAGCGTGTTCTGTGCTAACCACCAGAACTTTCCCCTCGGCTCCTTCCTTTAATTTCTACACAGCTGGTCCGTCCAATCCCCAAATCCAGATCTCAATTTAAAAGCCTGGTCTTACAAAAGACTTCCCTGGCAGCCTTGAAACATGGCCACTCTGTAGACTCCTTGCTTAACTATCTTACTGTTAAGGCCTCTCCACAGTACTATGGCCAGATTTTCTATCTGCTTTTGATCATACATACACACCTCTATCAGAATCTTTTTAAACTTACACCTAACACACACACACACACACACACACACACACACACACACCTAACTTTTTTCTATAAAATTGCGAACAGATAGGCAGTAAAGAAGGTAATAAAATATGTCCTCATTTGCACATAACTAGTTTCAATTTTAACAGTTTCATTTACTTCCTGTCTCTACACTGCAGACATAACCCATCTGAACAGAGCAACGCACAATCCCTAAAAGAATTCTTTCAAAATACATACTAAACAACTATCACAGCTAAAATCGTCATCCGTACTTCCTCAATACTGTGAAATACCGGGTTTGGAGCTGGAGAGATGGCTCAGTGGTTAAGAGCCCTGGCTGCTCTTCCAGAGGACCTGGGTTCGATTCCCAGCACCCAACTGGAAACTCACGACCATCTCTAACTCCAATTCTGGGGGATTCTGGCCTCTGAGGACAAGGTCCACATGCGGTACAGACATATGCGGGCAAAACACCCGAAATAAATAAATAAATCTTGAGAGAGAGAGAGAGAGAGAGAGAGAGAGAGAGAGAGAGAGAATGAATGAATGAATGAATAATTTTCTCAATTATTCTGGCCAATGAATGCTACATGAGCCATTCTAACACTATTTCTGTCCGATGCTGTCCATACAGAGATCGAGGGGAAAGCTAGTCCTCTGCCTCTGCTTGCTGGCGTGTCCTGCCTGGCCTCTGTTCCCATCAGCTTCACCTGGACACTGCTTCTCTACCACGGCAGCACTCCTTCGGGGTAGCATCAGCGATCAGCCTTCCTGTGCCCCTGTCCCTCAGGGACCCCAGCAGCCGACAGCTGGAGGCACCATTCCAGGGTCTGAGTGTGGCCCCTCACTGAGCAGCCCAACGGTGCCCTCTTCTCAGAGGTCTGCGTTTCAGCCCGCGGGCCTCTGAAGAAGCCTCTAAATGTGACACCACTTTAACTTTATCCCCAGAAACATGCAGAACCTTTACCTGTGGTTTGCACTACTACAAGCTGAAACTGTGTCCTGCAGCTACTCATTCACACGCCAGTAAGGTAGGGGTCATCTTTTCTGGTTCGCAGTTAACAATCCTCTTAATTAAATTCCCTGTTAATAATAGGAGCTATTTCTCTCTCCTAACTGGAAACAAAAACTGGGACTATTCTCTGGCTCATTAGTAAGGATCTACTAATATAAAGCCAAACAACTAAATCATTCTGATAGAGGTTTGATCTCTGAGTTCTAAAAATAGGAGCTGAGAGTAAGCAGAATACTGTGTGTTAGTATTCTAGATTTTCACACAAATATCTCAGATATGGATAACAGAACTTCTAAAATCTGGGGCCCTGGGTTGTAGCTCGGCTGTAGAGCACATGCCCCACCTTTGCGAGGCCTTGGTAACATCTCCAGCGTGGAAAAAGAAAAAAAAAAATCAACTAAGATATCTAGTGAATAAATAGTATCATCCAAAGCCCAAAAGCATGAGTACCATGAGGATGTCGGGTTTGCTCAGGCTTATTGTAAAAGGTGACCGTCATCCTGTTGTGCCGCTGGACAAAGAGAAGACAGACCATAGCCGGCAATGAACTTGGGAAATCAGAAATTCAGAACGGCTTCTCTTCTCTGGGTCTTGCTGTTACAGCCTAACTCAGGTCAGCAGCATTCACCCTGAATGCAGGTCTCAAGATTAACGACTGAATGTGTGCAAAGCACACAGGACAGACACAGGCCCGTGAGGCACACAGGGTCAGCTACTGTGAATCTGACTTGTTCGTTCTAAATTACAAACCCCCGAGCTCATCCATGGTCAACATAATATTTATAATCCACCCGTAGTGTGAGTGATTTTTGACTTAAATTGTTGTCTTTGAAATGATCAAAGGTAATAACTCAGATAATTATAATCTTTCCTATGAACTCCATCCAAGCGAGGGCACTAGGGGGCAGTTAAGATACGAGACCAAGAGCATGTCATCCAACTGCGTTCAACTACAGTAGGTTAATGTGTCACGCAGTGCAGGGTGACCACCGCCTCTGGATCAGTCACCTCACTTCTCTTCCCTCCCTCTGTTCTGGTCACCAAAGCCCAACAGCTGAGCTCTCAGAACCCAAGGGACACATCTTGGACACTAAGTGCTCCTGCACCCTGACTTGAACCTTAAACCTAAAATCCTAAGTCTTTCTTAGGTTTTTTCAGCATTCCGAATATCTAATCTCACCTGTTATTATTTCCTAATGTAGCGTCTATCTCGAGCAGGTCTGTGCCTCTGGACTCTCTGCCCATCAGGCCTCAAACTCTCTTCCTCTCTGACCATTTCTTACCGGTCCTTCAAGAAGTGTCTCGCTCTTTTCTCCTCTGCCATCGTGAACCATATGCCTGACTCGGCTTCTCACCCTGACTTCTCTTGAGACTTTCAGAATCAAGCCATGGCCGGCCAAGAATCAAATGCAAAATCATCCTCTTCCCCCGTGGATTTGCGTAAAAACTGGTAGCAGAATTGGGTACAACTCCGAGAAAAGACACTGGGTATGTAAGGATTCACACACAGTGGCTTGACTGAGGATTGAATCAACGTCATCGATCCCACCAGAGGAAGCTGGATGTCTGGAGACTTGGTCATGTTTAAATTGGGGGTCTGACTTGCTCTTATCTGTTACACATGAGCTAACTGGTTTGTTCAGTGATAAAACCAGAAGGAGGAGGAGGAGGAGGAGGAGGAGGAGGAGGAGGAGGAGGAGGAGGAGGCGGAAGAGGAGGAGAAAGAGAGAGAAGAGGGAGAGAGGGGGGGGGGGAGGGGAGGAAGAAAAAGAAAGGGAAGGAGGGAGAGAGGGAGGGAGGGACGGAGGGGCTGGATGGCTCAGTGGATAAGTTGCTTGCTATACAAGCAAGAGGAGCTGAGTTCAGCTCCACAGTACCCAGTTAAAAACTGGGTTTGGGGACTGGAGAGATGACTCAGTGGTTAAGAGCACTGGATGCTCTTCCAAAGGACCCATGTTCAATTCCCAGCATCCACACGGCAGCTCATAACTGCCTGTAACTCCAGTTTCAGCAGATCCAATATCCTCATACAGACAAAATACCAGTGCACATAAAATACGAATGAATAAATCATTTAAAAATGTTTAAAAAAAAACCACTGAGTTTGGTGATGCGTACCTGTGATCCTAGCACTGGGTTGGGGATACCCCAAGCTTGACAGCCAAACAGCAAGTTCTGGGTTCAATAAGCAACTGTCTCAAAAATAAAAGGTCAAGAGGGGAGAAGGCTCTGCAAACAGAACAGTGCTTGGTATGCACGAATGAGGACTTAATTCGAATCACCAGCACCCACATACCAAAGAACATATCTACATGAACCTCAGTGCTGGGACAGAGGGAACAGGCATATCCTGGAGACTTGCTGGCCTGCCAGCCTAGCCAAAAATCTGGGAGCTCCAGGTTCAGTGAGAGACTGTCTTAGGGAGTGGGGTGGAGGATAATAGAGCAGGATATCTGGCATCCTCCTTACGTCTCTGCACATGAATATGCTGCAGGCGTGCACATTCACACACATGTACATCACACACTTGCACACAGGAGACAAAGTGACTCTCATTTTTAAAACCATGATTTGGAAAAGGCCCCGAGTTCCTCCAAAGCACACAAGGGAAACAAAAGGAGAGGAAGGAAAACGTGGAGACGCCGTACAAGCAGCAGCTTAAAATGCAACAGAGACCCAGAACGCAGCAGAGACCCGGAGTGCACCAGAGACCTAGAAAATGCAACAGAGACCCCGGAGTGCACCAGAGACCTAGAAAATGCAACAGAGACCCGGAACACAATGGAGACCCAAAACGCAACAGAGACCCAGAATGCAACAGAGACCCAGAATGCAACAGAGACCCAGCTTTCACAGTCCACGGAAGTCTAAACTCAAGAAACAACAGTAAGCTGTAAACTTCCAAGTGATTTATGCCCAGATCATATTCTGGTAATTTAAAAAAGAAGAATGTATTACATTAATTTTATTTATTCATTTATTTGTGTAGCAGGGGAGTGGAGTGTGCATGCCACAATGTATATATGGAAGCCAAAAGACAAGTAGCAATGGTCAGTTCTCTCCCCTCACGTGGTCCTAGGGAGCAAACTTGGGTGTTCAGACTTGTCAATAGGCTCTCTTCCCTCTGAACCATCTCACTGGTCCAGATCCAGGACATTTAATATCAAAAGAGCCTCTTCATCTCACCTCCAAAGTCATTCACAAATCTACTCATTATAAAGTTACATTTGTGTCGGATTCTATTCCTGAGTCTCTGTCTGTCTCTTCCTCTCTGTCTCTCTGTCTGTCTGTCTGTCTGTCTCTCTCTCATTTTTTAAGACAAAGAATTTCTTTGTATAGTCTTGGCTGTCTTGGAACTCACTCTACAGACCAGACTGGCCTCAAACTCACAGAGATCCGCCTGCCTCTATCTCCTGAGTGCTGGGATTAAAGGTGTGTGCTGCCACTACCTCCTGACAGAGCTACTTTCTAATTCAGAAATTTAAAATTCTTCCTCTCTACCATGTGTCTATTACTACTTTATACAGTTCATTAATCTTCGGGAGACTTACCTGATCCTCAACAAAGAACCCTCTTCATAAGGATTTCACACTAGACAGGTAACCTTTTCCCTTTCCAAAAACTAATGAGAGTTATTATATAAACAGGTATGGACAGAGGAAGGAAGTACCCTGCCAACAATACGCACAAAGAGCAACAGCATCAGCTGGATTCCTTGGCCTGCCACTGGATCCATCCCAAGCTGAGCTGGTGGTCATTTCTCATTAACTAACTGTTCTCCACCTGCTTCCCGCCACAGAGTCCCCACATATCAAAGCTACCCATCAGAACAGATCCGAGGGGTGTTTCCGACAATGACAACCAATGTGTGAGCGTGGCAGCCAAACAGAGCTGAGGTTAAGAGCAAGTTCTGCTGGTACAGACTTTGGCCAAGACACAGCTTCTTTGAGGTTCAAATTCCTTGTCTTGTACAATGATGGAAAAAAACCCACCTTGTGAATTAATGTGAAGAAACAACATGGGAAAGGCCCTCAAATGCACAGACAAGAATCTATGTATGCAAAAGCTACTATCTCCCTGCTCTGGAAGGGAGGTATGCATTCTTAACCGTAGAGTCATCTGTCCAGCCCCCAAACTGTGCACTGTAAAGGGACAGATCTTAGGATGTGACTTTTTTCATGTCCTCAAGCACCACCCTCTGAATGATAATTCTGTTCTTTACGACAGAGATTTACATTCTTTTCAATACTAAAATATTCTGCTACTCTGAAAGTAATAAAATAAATAAATTCACACATTATACAGCGATTTCGCAAAAGAAATACTAGTTTGCTGACATGCCCATAGGTAAGTTTAGTCTTGAATTATAGGTTATAAGACAGTAAACATCGGTTTTTCACTCTATTTCAAACTCAATTCTGTTGGGGAATATTATTTTAAGGTGTGTTACTGTGCCTGTCTGAAACACCTGGCAGTCAAATAAAGAGCTGAATGGCCAATAGCCCAACAGCGAGGCAGGAGAAAGGATAGGCGGGGCTGCCAGGCAGAAAGAATTAACAGAAGGAAAAATCTGGAGCAAGTAGCCAGAGAAGGAGGAGGATATAAGGGGTCAGCCACCCAGCTATACAACAAGCCACAGAGTAAGAAACAATGAAAGGTACACAGAAATAGAGAAAGATAAAAGCCCAAAGGCAAAAGCTAGATGGGATAAGTTAGGTAAAGCTGACTAACAACAAGCCAAGCTGAGGCCGGACATTTATAATTAGGAATAAGACTCTGCATGTGATTTGTTTGGGAGTTGGATGGCAGGCCCCCAAAAGAGACAAAGAGTAAAAAACAATCAACAACACAATTCTGTTTTCAGTAATCCTACACATTTCGCAACCTAGTATTTATTACAGATCTGAAAACAAACGGATCCGCAACCTAACTTTCACATCCATTCATCCCAGCAAAACCCTAACAAAACAGTGACTTTCAAAACCTAATGGTCCTATTTCTTGAAATTCAACACAAAACGACGCTGCCTGAAATGCTGGGTTTGTAGTGCACGCCTATGATCCTAGCACTCTGGAGCCAGAGGCAAGAGGATCTCTGTAAATTCAAGGCCAACGGGGGTCTATATGGAGAGTTCCAGGACAGCTAGGGCTACATGGAGACCCTGTTGTCTCTGGAAAAAAAAAGAGAGAGGAAGGAAGGAATGGAGGGAGACTACAAAATTATTTGACTCTCTCTAAAAACATCAAAGCACGATCAATCAGCAGCAAATCAATCGCTAAGACCTGAACTTGGAGCTATTTCTACGTTTGAAATACATAGTTTTGCCACTTTTAGAAAGCGGGTGTTCTTAGAGATCTCACGTGTACGGTGCCAGGAGTGTTAGGTCGGCCACAGAACTGAGACTGATCCCGGAGCAGCCAGTGTCATGGTCCTAACACAACTCTCTCAAACAAGCTGCAAATTCCCTCTTCTCCAAGCATGCAAAGTCCACCAAGCCAACAGTCTAACAGGCTAGAGTAGGCAACAAAGGAAAACAGTGCAAGCTGTGGTAAGAGGGCTGGAAATCCAGTAGAGAGTCTGACCTGCCAGTCATTAAAGGCATCCATACACGGATTGTGTGCTTTCCCTTCAATCGTACGGAAAACATGAGTGACAGGTAAGCTCTAGTTACAGATAAATGACGTATTAGATATCTTTGCTATGGTCTAGGCTTTTGACAAATGAAGGACAAGGAGCAAAGCAGATGCATTTTTGCATTAAACACATGGCATTATGTAAATATTTCAAGTGATATAGACTTCCCGGTAGATCATGTTGTCTCTGTTTAAGTATCTATAAAAATTTTTAAGAGAAAAAACAAAAAAAGATTACCATCCATGTATCAAGTTTCTATAACTATCATGTGGCCATTTTTATAACCCTTTGGTTTTACTGAGACAGTGTCTTCCGGGAGAGGTCAGGCTGGTCTCAAACCCCGATCCTCCTGCCTTTGCCTCCTCAGTGTGTCTGGCTTACCCACATTAATGTGTTAGAATCACGTAACAGTTCTGCCAGACAACCAGTATTACTTTCTTCTGATGAACCAGTGAACTAGAGGCGATTCAAGTCAGCTCTTCTCAAACCTACAGTACATACACACAGAATCCCCCGAGAACATGTCAAAACACAGTCTCGGGGAACTCCCTCTATCCAGGTGGATCTGGGAAGTCTGTACTGAAAATAACAGTTAAGTGTCACCCAGGTGGTCTGTCCCCGACCCAAGCCATATATATATTTTTTTTTTTTTGGTTTTTCGAGACAGGGTTTCTCTGTGTAGCTTTGCACCTTTCCTGGAACTCACTCTATAGCCCAGGCTGGCCTCAAACTCACAGAGATCCACCTGCCTCTGCCTCCCAAGTGCTGAGATTAAAGGCGTGCGCCACCACTGCTGGGCTCCCAGGCCACATATTTTTTTTTTATTTTTTTTTAAGATTTATTTATTTATTATGTATACAGAAGAGGGCACCAGATCTCATTACAGATGGTTGTGAGCCACCATGTGGTTGCTGGGAATTGTACTCAGGACCTCTGAAATAACAGTCGGTGCTCTTAACCTCTGAGCCATCTCTCCAGCCCCCAAGCCACATTTTTAAAGGTATCGCTTTTCGAGAATACCATTCAAGCTTCAAGCAATCAAACAACTCCGTTGTTTTCTCAGATGGATCAATATACTCAAGCGGCTATGTCACCAAGCTTTGTAGGTCTCCATGAAAGGTATGAACAAAGAAAAACTCAAGATAAATGTAACACATTCCATTCCATTAAATACCTCTAACACCAAATTCTAGCATAAACTATTGGTGGCGGATGCCCAAATTTTAGAAAATGTAGAACTAAGGAATCCATCATTACTTCTTTTCTGTGAAGCATAGGAAAGACTGATATTGAATTACTTGGAAGTTATTACCTTGTCACAGTTTGAACACTATTGCACCTTACTGAGCGGAGAACTAAAACCCAGCCAACCACAGGTCCCAGGACATAAACAAAAGTCCAGATGAAAACGCAAAAGCATGTATAGAGTACAGCCCTAGGCATACATGAAAGTACAGGCCTGCCCACTCTTACTTCTTTTCTGTTGGGCATCAAATAGAAGGCCTCGTGATGCTAACTCCAGCGATGAACAATGGACTAGGTGGGTCCCTAGCCTCATAGTGTACACCTTTAAAAGGATGCATTTTATGAGCTGTGGCTCTCTCCATTTTGCTGTGGATATCGCTCTGTATAAATAAAGTTCTGATTGGCCAGTGGCCAGGCAGGAAGTATAGGCGGGACAAGAGAGAAGAGAATTCTGGGAAGTAGAAGGTTGGAGAGAGACACCGCCAGCCGCCGCCATGAAAAGCAACATGTAAAGACACTGGTAAGCCACAAGCCATGTGGCAAAGTATAGACTAACAGAAATGGGTTAATTTAAGATAGAAGAAGTAGATAACAAGAAGCCTGTCACAGCCATACAGTTTGTAAACAATGTAAGTTTCTGAGTGCTTTCTTGGTTGGGTCTGAGCGACTATGGGACTGGTGGGTAAGAGAGATTTGTCCTGACTGGGCCAGGCAGGAAAACTCTAACTACAACATTTCCTTTTTTTAAGGAGGAAAAAGGAAGCTGAGAAAATGGCAAACCCCAATGTTTACCAAAAATTGAAACTGTGTGAAACCTTTTGCATCAGTAGTCCTATGAAACCCTCCAGGTAGATTAAGAAATGCCTTTTGGTACTCCCATTGTGTTCCAGACTGTTGACCTCTCTGTGTGATGAATCAGGAGAAACACTACCAATGACTCAGAGTTGGGGAACACTTGACATGTGAATAGGGGGGTGAGGGGGGGTTAAGTATAAACACTGAGGTTGCTTAGAACATTGGGCTTGCTATATAAGAAGCACCACATCCTAATCTACCTGGATTTCTCAGGTTTACTAAGAACATGCCCCACGCACAGTTCAGCAAATACATTGAGTAACTGCTGCCTCGATAGTGCTCCCGTGAAAGTGCTCTCCATAGTAAATGATTCTCCAGCCTCACCTTTGAAGGTCTGAGTTCAAATTATGCAGAAGCCATCTTGACAGGGAAAATTTATCATTTAAGTAGTATTAAAGCATACATTTTTTAATTGAGAACAAGAAATAATTTCCTGGTTTTCATTTTGCTAGCACCCTGGTGTTTAAAAAAAAAAATCTGAAGCAAACTAGAGAGGTTCTGAAGGCAATCTCTGAGCCTACAAATTTGGCTCAGTTTCTATTCAGTTCTGCACCCTGACAGGCTTTCTCTTTCAAATGCCTAATTATCAAAAACACCTTTAATAAAACACGAAGGGGAAAAGCTAAGGAAATATGCTAAATAATGCAAGGTTAATTCCTTAAAAATCTGTTTTTCTGACACACACACACACACACAAGAACATTAAATACTGCTCTATCACTTCTTTTTTTTTTTTTTGAGCTAAGGATCAAACCCAGGGCCAAGCGCTCTACTGCTGAGCTAAATCCCCAACCCCGGCTCTATCACTTCTACACAATCTTTTTGGTCAGTACATACTAACTGTTGTGTTTGGATCTATATAATCCTGAAGCATTTAAACTCTACGCCTCTACTTTCTATTCTGGTAACAGGGACAATGGAACCTCATAACAGGGCTGCCATGACCTTTAAGCATTTTAGCCAACAACTAGGCAAGTCAAAGGTTTAAATATGCGCTGGCTGTTAACATAAGCCAAGTCTTCACCGCTACCTCTACCTATGAAACAATCCTAATTTCTATGGCTACTGTCTCCAGGTAGTAGCTCTGTAAATAAAGCAGATACACAACTCTCTCAGAAGTTCTAATGCTGCTTCCTGATCTGAAGGAGGTATATTGCTTAGGGATGAACCTATACACACCATTCCTACCATGTTTCCTTACTATGCTTGGGAGTACCTGTGGACTATGCCTGTGTTCTAGCCACTTCTCTATCCCCAGACTGTGACCCATGATTTTTAACCCTGACTCACATCGGAACTACATGGGGAGTTTGGAAAAATATTAATGCCTGGGCTCCATCCCAAACCCATTAAATCACATGGGAGTGGGAGTGGAGGGCAGGAAGGGCCAGGAATCAGCAGGGGAAACATTAATTTTAAGTTCTGCACATGATATCAACAGGCTGCCAAAGTCAAGAACCACCACACTTTGATACTTAAAATACTGCATTTTCATGCAAACGTCCATGAGACTATGCTGATGATAAGGTATGGAAATAAGTAGGACTCAACCCAAGAGTCTCATCTTCAAGTTGGTCCCAGATCAATCACCTCTTCCCTTTAACCGCACAGCATGCTAGCTAATAAGTAACCGGCCGCAGGCTGTGATCCCATGCTTTCTTTCACACTAGCAAGCCAGGGCTGTTCTTACACTTCTTCCGGGCTTCAAGCCTTGCTCTCTCCAAGTATATCCTGCTTTCTTCTTGTTTTACCCAGCTTACTCAGACAATGCAATGGATACAGGCATAGAACGATCATTTGTTGGCTAGGAGAAACACAAACACTAGGAGCAGGTAGTATGCCGTGCCCTAATTATCCAATGAGAGCTAGTCACCACCCACGCAGGAAAAGTAGAAGACGTGAGAAGCCAGGGGAAATTAAAACACAACAGCAAGCTCATTAATGAAAACTCGACTTGGCCTCATTCAAGGTTATCTGGAAATTCGGACATTTATACTCAACTTCCACAGTACCAACCTGTAGCCTATCCCCTACAGAGTAGTGTCAGCTTTTAACCCAATTCCTCTCTAAACTCTGTCCTAGTTGATCCTGGGATGTGTGGCTCTAGTCTGGAGCCTTTGCAGCAATATAAATAGCACACTAGAATAATAAAGTTGAGTTGGTGAAAGCCAGAATGAATACGCCACACGCATGTTTCATGTGTACATCTTGGGGGATGGGAAGGGTACTGGTTTCACTGTGTATCCCCATCGGGCCTCAGCCACAGAGAGATCTACCTGCCTGCCTCAGCCTCCACCTCTGCAGTGGGGGCTGAAGACATGTGCCACCACAGCCAACAAGATGGTCCTTCTTGAAGGAACAAAGATAATCAGCCACTGAAATAGGTCCTCTAAGCGCACGCCAGGATAATCTGGAATAAACTTGTGTGGGAATACTTGGTGTGAATGAATGCAAGTCTCATCCCACAGTAAACAACGTACTTCTTTGTGTCACTACTGACAGACTGGTAGTACCTAAAAGTTTATTACAATACAACTTACGAAACTACAGCATGCACAAACCAAGCCCCTTCTGCCAACTGGCTTTCACTACTCAAAACTGGAAAGCATGGCTTGGGGTTCTAAAACAGCAACAGCCTAAAAGATATGGAAATGGTTCCGCTTCAATGTCCTGCGATATATATTCTACAACTGTTAAAACAATCAAAAAAAAAAAAAAAAAAAAAAACCTTCTAAAATTCTAAAACTAAGGGAAGGAGACACTCGAGAAGTATGCCTGCTAATTGGATACCGTGGTAAAATATGACCTTGTTTTGTTGGGGCCTACAACAGCTTGACACAGAGCCATGGTTACCACAAAAAGAAAGCAATCCTCAATTCCCTATTCAATAAAAAAAAGGTTCAAATTCCACAGACAAGGGGGGAAAAACTGGTACCCTGGGTTGTTTGTTTTTAAGGAAGATTAAATTTAGGAGTTGCCAACACCCAAACGAAACACATTCCAGAATATTCGACTCAATCGAAGTGGGAGTCATCTACATTCTCTGCACTGTGTTCCCTCACTCAGGGGAGGACCCACTAACAAAGGATGTTTCTTAAGCTCTCACAAGATACACCCTACTTATTTTCCCTAGGTTTTTCTTTTTCTTTTCTTTTTTTTTTAAAGTCATTAAAAAAAATAATTTTAGCACAAGCAGCCAGACCAAAAAAATGAAGTTCCACATCTGCCAACATAGTTCCCAAAATAAGACCCCAGTCAGATGAACCATGAAAAAGGAGTAGAAAATGACAAGTTCTATTATTTGGACCATAAGCTGTTTTTAAAAATAAAGCTGAGGAATGTAGTCTTTCCAAGGCTTTGTCTCCAGTTGCCCTTAATCTTCATATTTTTACATTAAAAAAAAAAAGGAACCTGGAAATTTGATTACCATTCTTATGAATTCCTTTGAAAGCAACTTTAATGAGTAACAGATATCTTGTACAAGTAGTAAACCACAGAGGACAGTTGTTCCTGCGGATAAAAATCTCTGAAACGTTCACATAAAAAAAATACAAAAATAGGCCCTACAGAGACATACTCTGATTTCCTAGGTATGGAAATCATTTTAGTGCTTAAAAGGATAATTCCTATATACTCCTTACATACAAATGACTTAAACCACGATTAAAGTTCATAAATTGGTGGGGGGAAGCGGGGGTGGAGATAGTCTCACCAAACCCATCACCTGACTGTGGTCTCAAAGGCTCCATCTTCCTGCCTCAGCCTCACAAGGCTGGAATTGCACCTATGAACCGGGATGCCTGGCTTTCAATGTGGTTTGGGGTTGTTTTATTCAAGCAGTGCTGGAGATCAAACACTGAGTCCTTACTGAATGAGTGCTAAGCAGATGCTTACCACTGAGCTACACACCCAGCCCCGACTTAGCAGCTATTTTAACAGTCGCTTAATGGCCGGCAAGGCCAAGAATAAAGAAGTTGTGGGTGGAGGGTAAAAACTAAAAAAGCCACCGAGTAAAGATGTGGCTTCCTCGGGTGAAACCACTCCCTCCCCCCCCCAAACGGTTTGGACCAGCATCCTTTCAGGTAGATGGAGGTGCAACAATAATGCACTTGGGTAAAAATCTTGACACAGTCCTCTACGAGAATGTCCCATGCCGCCTGAAGAAATGCTTTGTGAAATGCCCAAAAAATACCCCCCAAACAAAAGAGCACACCTCCCACAAATGTTTTCCCGACTATTAAATACCTCAAGAAATCCCCGAGCCTCCAGAACCGTACTTGGGACAGCATCCCTACTGTCCCACACATCGCTGGGGGTCCGGGGTGGGGGCGGGGTGGGGCCATGCAGACTCCACGGCAGACTTTTATGTGGACACACTCATCTCGGGTTCACTGCGAGATAACGCTGCCTGAGCTTATGGCTAAGGCTACGCTTTCTTTACAGGTGCTCTCCTTGTAAACACGGCTAGCTAGGGAAGTGGAGATAAAACAACCTGATAGCCCGAGAGAGAGGGACACGTGGGAAACCAGAATACGTCATCCCCCCCCCCTCCACGAATCGATTTTCCTAACCCATCACCCGCCCCCCCGCACCCCCGACACAAGGAAAAGTCCAGGCTGGCCAATCTTGGGGACACAAACTATCTACCTATCACTCTAAAGTTAGCAACCCGGTTCCGAGGGCGACAAAAAAAAAAAAAAAGAAAAGAAAAAAAGCACGTGTCCTAATCTGGGTCGGAGGAACTAACTTCCCAGGAATCATTGGCTCCAAGTTAAAACTCCATCGCGGCTGAAAGGGAGGGACGGAGGGAGTGGAAGGGACCTCCGGGTGCAGGGAGCTCCCTGGTGGAAGACACCGGAGGCATCCCCGGAGCCCCAGCACCGCCCCGCCCGCGCCAGGCTCGCTCACCTCGGCGGCGGGGATGTTGACCACGCCGGTGGAGCGCCGCTTCTCCCGCAGCTTCCTCTTCTCGATCTGCCCCTTGCCTTTCCTGGCGCTGGGCCCCGAGCTGCTGCGGCCCTTGTCCGGGGCTCCGTCCGGCTCCTCCTCGTCGCCCCGGGATGCGGGCGCCCCCGCGGCTGCAGCGGATGTCGTGCACTCATCCTCCGGCCGCCGGGAGCCGGGAGCGGCGCGGGGGAGCGCCGAGGGGCCCAGGGCGCAGTTGAGGGCGGTGGGCCCCGGGGCAGCAGGTGCGGCCGCGCCCGCGGGGCCGTGGTGGAGCTCCGCGGTCCCGGCGGCGGCGGCGGCGGCGGTAGTGGCCGCCGATGGGGACAGCTGCCCCGCGGGAGACTTAGCGGCTGCATCGCCGCCGCCTCCCGAGCCCGGGAGGACGGGGTTCTGCTTGGCGCGCATCTTCTCGCGCTTCGCCTTCCACTCCTCCAGGAAGTCCGTGGTGGTGGTGGTGGTGCTGCTGCTGCTGCTGCCGCCGCTCCGGTAGCCGCCGGTCGCCATGTTCCCAGAGGGGCCGGCGGGGGCGCCCCTCTCGCCGCGCGTCCCGACTCCCGCCGCCGCCGCCGCCTGCCCGGGGAGCAAGAATGCGAGGGGGGGACCGCGCGGAGCGAGCGCGCTTGTTCCCCGACCGAGGCTCTGCGGGGGAAAGCACACGGGGCAGGTGGGGGGGGGGAGGGGGAAAGGGGGGCGCGGCGTCAGGTCCCGGGACAACCGCAGGACAGCGATCGCCTGCACCCCTCGGCGTACCCGCGAGTCCCCAGCCGACCAAGTTTGCACGGCTCACCCTCCTCCGTGCACCGGCAGATCTGCGACCCCGAGGGAGGGGAGGGGAGAGGAGGAGGAGAGAGGCGAGCCCCACCCTCCCCCCGACCCACCCCGGGTCCGCGATCGCGCACCGGGGACACCCGCGCCGCTGCCACCTGTGTGCGTGTGTGTGTGTGCCGAGCTCTCCACCCCGCGCGCGCGCGCGCCACACGCGGACGGACGCCTCCATTCCGGGCCCCGGGGCATGGAGCCCCCCTAGCCGGCTGGAACGGGCGGAGACAAGTGTCCAGCGGAGGAGGAGGAGGAGGAAGAGAAGGGAGAACCGGTGCACGAGTCCCGTCCCCCTCCCCGCGCGCGCGCGCGCGGGGACCACCCAGGGGGAGCCCCCTCACCTTCCGTGAAGTTTTAGGTGGGACGAGGCGCGGGGCGCGGGGGAGGAGGGTGATCCAGGTGAGCCGGAGCGCTCAGGGACGCGCGCACCGCCAGCCAGCCAGCCAGCCGCGGCCAACTCGCCGGCTGCAGCTCTCGGGGGCTGTCCCTGGCCCTAGAGAGGGAGGGAGGGAGGGAGGGAGAGAGCGAGGGGCGGAGAGGGGCGGGAGCCGAGCGGGGCCGAAGCGGGGCGGAAAGGGCCGAGTCCGGTGCGGCCCGAAAGCGGGAGGGGGCGGACGGGGAGGGAGTGCCGCCGAAGCCCCGCCCTCCGCGCCCAGGTGCGCGCCGCCCCGCCCCGCCCCGCCCCGGCGCTGCACCTCCTCCCTCCCCGGGGTGCGGCCAGGGCGCCGGCGGCGGGGCCACACTTCATTCTTCCCCCCCCCTCCCTCTTCGGATAATAGGGGCGGGGATGGGCGGCTCCACGCCCCTCTCCTCTCTCCTCTTCCCCGCCTCTCGGGTCTCCCACCACTCTTCCTTTTAAGTACAAGACCGTGCGATTCCAGGGAAAGTTGGGACTTGCTGGAGGCAAGTGCCACCAGCTGGTGAGGATGATTCAGGGACCTGGCTCGCCAGGGTGGGGGAATACCCACGCGTCCCTTCCCCCTGGCCGCTTTCCCCCCCTCCTTTTCAGGTGCAAGGCGGTGGAGGGTAGGACCCTGAGAAACCCAGCCAGCCCCCCTTGGAAACAGCCAGGGTCGTGGTTAAGAGGGAGTTAGCTAAAGGAGCCGCTAAAATGAATGAATGATCAAGACTTTGCTATTCTCCCCAGCTTTTAACTTGGACGTGGTTCCTTTCCACGCTTGCCTGTATTTGCAGTTCGTCCCCTCTTCACGCCGTCTCTACACCTCTTGTGGACGGATTTAGCAGCAAATCTCCCACCAACGTCGTAAAGCTGGATCGTCTCCATTTTTTCCCCTCAGCCCTACTATGCTCAGGGATGAGTCCAAACACACACACGAGTCGTCTAAGGTCTCTAGATCAGGGGTGAATGGACTCCCCCTGATCTCTCCCATCCATGCAGTGGCAGAGTGCATCCTTGTCAGGGGCTGGGAAACCATGTCTTCACTTCCTAAAAAGTAAGAGCCGTGAGACACACAGGCTGCCCTGACAAATCATTCTCATTTTGCTCAGGTGGCATAATGTAGGCAAGGAGGCAGCAGGTACCTACCCCAGCAAAGGGAACAGGCGATAATGACTCACAGGCTCTGCCTTTCTCAGAAGCAATTCTGGTCTTTGGTCTGCCTTTGGGGCTGAGCATAAGGTTAACTCGGAGAACGCTTAGGAAGTTGCTTGGTAAAAGGTCTCCCTGGAGAGAAGACTTCAAAGCAAACTGATCATGAGCCTAGCTGGTATGAACTGAGGTGCACCACCCAAGTTTCTCGGAATTGTGGTTTTGTTTTCTGAGGTTTTAAGAGTTGAGATGAACCTGGCGGTGGCGGCGCTCGCCTTTAAGCCCAGAACTCAGGAGGTAGAGGCAAGCAGATCTCGGTGAGTTCCAGGCCAGCCTGGGCTACAGAGTGAGTTCTAGGACAGCCAGGACTACACAGAGAAATCTTGTTTCAAAAAATAAAACAAAACAGAAGAAGAAAAATGAAGCTTGACTATAAACTTTCCCATTCATGCATTTCTTACCTCAGGATGCTCTCGTGGAGGGTTATAGACTATGCTGGAAAGTGAACATGCTCAGCCTGGATACACATGCATAATTTACCACACAGACTTTTAGCGTATGTTTAAATTCTCTGAAATTCAGTCGCTTTCTTTACTATAAAATCAGTAATAGTACCATGTGTTTTAAAGCTGTTTTAAGAGTTGACTCTGATTATAGTATGTGTGATTCAAGGACCATTCCTGTTAAAATATCAAACTGTCAGGACTTTCTGTATGGGGAGACAGAAAGGAGAAGGAGGAGGAAGAGGAGGAGGAGGCAGTGAATATATATTAACTTGAAAACAATAGACTTTGAATGAACAAGGGTAACATTTATGAAAATATATTTATCACTGCATCTCTTAGTATTAATCGGTTCTGAGTAAGGAGTGCTAGCTGGCTTGGCTTTGGGTGAGTTGCTTAACTTTTGTGCCTCTGTTTACCTGCATATAAAATGGGGATAATGATACTTCCTACATCTTAAGAGCACTGTGAAAGTGCCTCAGGTCCTTAGATAAAAGGTACTGTGTGAGAACCAGAGCAGTTACTAGTCTATAAAGTGCCCAGGGAATCATGGATGAAAGAGATTATTAATGTACAAACTGCTCTGTTTTGTTATTGTTATCGCTTATTATACCTTTTGTCTTGACTTTTCCATTCTCAGTATTCCCAAAGATACGTTGCACAACCAGGCTTCCTCCAAACATTCTAGCCAAGTGCTTAAGCTGAGTCAAGCCTGAACCACAAGATGTTTGCTTATCATCTTTATGTATAGACTTCTGATGAAATAATCCTCAAAGACACGGAGCTTGGTTGTTCAGCCTCCACACTATTGACATTCGGGGCTGGGTGGATCTTGGTTCTGGGGTTTGCTCCATCCATTGTAGCAGGCTTAGCATCATCTTGGACTTCAACCTTCCAGATGCCAGAAGCATTCACCAACCTTTTGTGGCATTGCCAAATGTTCCTAGTCAACAGAGACCCTTCTTGAGTTGGCCTAACATAACTCATTTTAGCGACCCACTTGCACTTAATAATGCAGGAAAATACGCTCATGCTAACAAAAGAAGCAAGGTTTTCTTTGAATGTGTTAGAGTGAAAATAATTATAAACACTAACCCTCACTTATCACTTCTAGGCAGTAGACCAGCTGGATCATGAGCTAGCCTATTTGTATGGGTTGAAATAATGAATAGTATATTGGGGAAATACCCATTTTTATTTCAGTGCAAATATCTATAGAACATATAGTGCATCCTCAAATCATAGACAAGAATGGTGTAAAAGTTACATCTTTCAGGTCTACAAGGATTATAACAAAGCCCAGCCACTGCGCCTGGCTGTATACGTTCAGGGGATTCCAGCTTACATTCTCATGCTTCTTCAGCACTTTCTTTATGCATTGAGCCACCTCCCCAACCACTGGTTCCAATTTCTGAACCTCCCCCCAGGGGCCTGCAAGACAGAGCCCATCAAGCCTTCGTCTCTTGCTCAGCATCAGAATTCACCTTGCTCTGCCGATGTCTGTCAGCGTTCCATCTCTCCTCATCCAAAACTCTGTTCTTAGGCCCATCCATTTGCCTTTACTATTCTTGCATTTTACTTTTATGTTATGAACGTTACTCGAGGAAGTAAAGGTGAATATGTATGCTTAATCTGTCATGCTTGTAGGAAATCCAGTTCACCTACAGATTTCCAGGTAGATCAGCAAACACCTCAACATCCTTTGCCTTACTCATTGAATAACATCATACGTCCATACCTGCTGAGCAACAATTAATACTACAACAAAGAACTGCACAAAATGGTTTAGTTACACACACACACACACACACACACACACACACACACACACACCCTATTCACCTCAGAAAGTTAACGCACAAACCAAAGTAAGGATTTCACTCAAAGTCCAACTTGATGAACTAGTGAGTTTTTATTGGTGTTGCTAACAGGAGTGTGGGTCAAGGGTTAGTTACAGGAGCAAGAATAACTCGGAAAAGCAGCTGCTTTAAAAAAAAAATAGGTGAAGACTCACAAAAACTGTATTCTGGAGCTTTCTGCATCGCATCTAGGGAGCTCAACAGTCCCAGATCTCTGCTCTTCACAGCGCTCTCTAGTTAGGGTCAGTTGACTATCCATGTCAATTTCCCCTCCTCATGCCATTTAATATAACCCCAAGCTCTGTGGATAAGAGCCAGAAGGTCTTTAGTCCTATTCACCCCAGACTCTCTTAAAGAAAACAGTTCCCTAGACTCCAAGATCCAATCTTGTCAGTGTTGTAGTTCTGAGGTCTCGTGTTCACTGTCAACAGTCCTAAAAGAATTGTCTCTAGTCACTTTTGTTACCTCTCTCCAGTCTTCTACCACTCAGACCCAACCAAGAAAGCACACAGAAACTTACATTGCTTAGAAACTGTATGGCCATGGCAGGCTTCTTGTTATCTACTTCTTCTATCTTAAATTAACCCATTTCTGTTAGTCTATACTTTGCCACATGGCTTGTGGCTTACCAGTGTCTTTACATGTTGCTTTTCATGGCGGCGGCTGGTGGTGTCTCTCTCCAGTCTTCTACTTCCCAGAATTCTCTTCTCTCTTGTCCCGCCTATACTTCCTGCCTGGCCACTGGCCAATCAGAACTTTATTTACACAGAGTGATATCCACAGCACATTACTTGTCAAAATTACCAACAAGCTTCATGTTGACAAACCCAGCAATTGCATCATTTAAAAAAGTCCTATCTAAGCCAGGTGGTAGTAGCCTTCAATCCCAGCACTTGGGAGGCAGAGGTAGGTGGATCTCTCTGAGTTTGAGGCCAGCCTGGTCTACAGAGCGAGATCCAGGACAGCTAGGACTGTTACACAAAGAAACCCTATCTCGAGTAAAAAAAAAAAAAAAAATCCTACTTAAGAGGGCTAGAGAGAGAGCTCAGTAGCTAGAGGACTGGTTGCTCTTCCAGAGGACCTGGGTTCAATTCCCAGCACTCACATGTCAGCTTACAACTGTCTATAACTCCAGTTCCAGGTGATCTGACACCCTCACATGCAGGCAAAACACCATTGCAAGTAAAATCTTCAAAAATCCTAGTTAGGCCTTTCTTCATTATTTAGCATAATGACATTTGCTGTGGATGATGGATTGATAAATAAAACACTGATTGGCCAGTAGCCAGGCAGGAAGTATAGGCGGGACTAGCAGAGAGGAGAATGGAGAGAACAGGAAGGCAGAGAAGAGGAGATGCCAGCCTGCAATCCAGGGAGCATCATCTAAGGCAGCAGGTAAAGCCACGGAGCATGTGGTGACATATAGATGAACAGAAATGGGCTGAGTATAAGAGTAAGAGTTAGTCAGTGGTAGACCTGAGTTAATGGCCGAGCAGTTTAAATAACATAAGCATCTGTATGTTTATTTTATAAGTGGGCTACAAGACTGCTGGGGCTTGGCAGGACCCAGAGAGAAAAACTCTAGCTACAGACATTCATTAATTCAATTTTCCTTTTTATAGTTTAGTTTCCAGAAGAATTTATTTTTTCCCACCAAGTCCACCAATGCTTCTCTTCGGTCTCTTCTTGGCCTTGAGAAGCTCGGGTCATCCCAGAACATAGTTACTGTTCTTGTTCTCATCTTCCTCAGGCAATATCCTCCCTAGATGATTCCATGGAATCTTGTGGTTTTCGAAAGCACTGCCAAATTAGTGTCTTAAAGTAACCTTTTCCTCCCTAAACTCCAGACCTTCACGTTCCATCTCCCTGGGTGACATTTCCATGCAGCTGTCTACGAATCCTCTCAAAGAGAATGTGGCCGAGCAAAACTCTCCATCCTCCACTTCTCCATCTGATCCAACCCCACTCCTCTCCCATTTCTTCCCTCTTTTGATAACTACAGTTCCCATCGACCCATTTGTTCAAGCAAAAGCCTCAAAGGCTTCCTTGGTTCTTGCCTTTCCCTTACCACACATGTTCATGGCAACCATATCAGCGACCACTTCAAAATTCAATCCTTAGAGCAACCAGAAGGATCTGCTCCAAATATAACCCGAGACAAGATGTCTTCCTGTGTATGTAGCCCCCGAACACTCAATGTCTTCAGCTATGGTCCAAGCTGGTAATGCTTGTCAGTATTCATGTAGTGCTTGTTCTTCAGGGGCTATGGCAGCTTCCACTGAGATTTCGCCATCCAGGAGGCTAGGCAGAAACTTGCTGCTGAACTGGAACCCCAGCAGACAGTACCCGGTGGGTAAAGAATGCCTTGTGAAACTATAGGCATGGCGCTGTAATGGGGACCCCAAAAGGTAAACTGTTTTGGACAGCTGTCAACATCAGTGTACAGTGTGAGAGAACAACCATGTGGGCAGCAATTAGCAAAGCCCTAGGGTCAAAATCTGCAATTTTGGGGGCTGCCACTTACTGCACCATGCACAGGATAGAACTACAAGTATGTGTTGTCTGCCTTACTGGGTTTTGACCTTAGTGAATAGTTACTGTTCTATTCCTGTGGAGAGACACCATGACCAAGGCCATTCTTATAAAAGAAAGCATTTAGTTGGGCTTTTGCTTACAGTTTCAGAGGGTTGGTAGTCCATGATCATCATGGCAAGAAGCAGACAGGCTTGGAGCCAGAGCAGTAGCTGAGAACTTTACATTCTGATCCACAGGCTGGCTGCAGGCATGGGGGGTGGGGTGAAACTGGGTGTAACAGGGGGCTTTTGAAACATCAAAGCCCACTCCCAGTGACGCACCTCCTCCAACAAGGCCACGCCTCCCACTCCTTCCCAAATAGTTCCACTAACTGATGACAAAGCATTCAAATATGTGAGCCTATAGAGGCCAGTCTCATTCAAACTACCACACTTAGTTTGAGCTCATTCTTCCTTTCTTTCTACTCACCCATTTTCCCTATTGGAGCAGGAATGTTAATCCTGTCTTTATCTCACCATTATGTCTTGCAAGTAACTAACTTGATTCTTCTACTTCACAAGGGTTTCCATCTGAGTTTGCCTTGGAGTTCAGAGGGGACTTTGCAGTTAGACTTTTGAGTGATGTTGGAACAGTTAAGACTCTGGGACTACTGAGGATAGAATGTGTGATTTTTGCTCAGGGGTTCAGGATAAAGATGATGGTTGGACTTGAGCTGTCCCCTAGAGATTCATGTGTTGGAAGCTAGAATTGTCCTGATGGAGAGTCAAGTGAGAGACCATTAAGACACTGGAGGCATACCCTTGCAAGTGACTGAAACTCCACTCTCTTTGGCTTCCTCTTTGGTTCCATGGTCACTTCTCCTTTTTGCACACACTCCTACTGTATGCCGTGAGATTCTCCCCTAAGCTAAACTAATGCCAGTGCCATGCATTTGAATGTCCACAATTTTCAGCAAAATAAATCACTTCTCATAAAGTTACCTTACCTCAGGCATTTCATTCTGGCAAAGAAAACCTCCCAAATATAGAGCTCAGTTTATTTAGTTCCTGCCTTCACCACTGGCCTTAAGACAGATGACACCCTTTTGCACTAAGTTCACCTTTATAATTATTCTTAAAATAACTTACCCTCATTCTTATCTTAGTCCCTAGATATAGCCATACTTTCTTGTCATTGAGATTTCAGCTCAACTGTCACCTCCCCTACAAAGGCTTTTCCTGATTGCTTAATCTAAAAAAGGCCAAAATCTACATCATAAACATCAACCAATATTATTTTATAGTTCATTATACTGTCACTGTTGAGAACCATCCATGTGTGTTTATTGTGTCTCTCCTCTCACTTGTTGATGTGACCTTTGTGTCCCCAAACACCAGTAATTTCTAATAAATGCTAGGTACTCACTAGAGAGTAAATATTAACTGTCTAATCTAAGTTCTGTGGGAATTTTGGAAAACTCTATAAATCAAATAGAGAATCTGTACGAATGCAAAGAAAATTGTTTAGAATGTCCAATTATGACATTATGGAGTTCAGTAACATACAGGTTTCATATCGTGTTATCTATCCATTGTTAGATATTGAATATATACTGCTGCTATGATAATAGACATCTGCCTCTGCCTACAGCAAATTTAACTTAAGCACTCCACCTCCACCATAGTATTAAAGCTGAGAAGGAACTACCAAATCAAGTAGGGCTGCGGTCAAGAACAGGAACTTAACTATACTCCTTCACATCATACTCAGGTGTTTTCAAGTCCTGTGACCTTGGAGGGAGTATTTAAGTTCTTGGTCAAGTTATTTACCCCATGGGTTGGGAGTATTAAATGAGATTCAGCCTCTGGATTATGCTATTGATGTAACCACTGAATACACACACAAGTCACAACATACTCATGTACGTGCACACACATGTATAAAGATTCTCGCCAAGGAAAACCAAATTTCAATGAAGCGGAAAGAGTGCCTTCTACCTTGCAATTTCTCAGCCAAAAAAGGAAAATAGAGAGGAATGAGAGACAGCTGAATGAAGTCGGATGTTTCTCAGGTCCCACCAGGCCCCGACAGGCCCCCACAGTCCCGTGGCCCGCTTATAAAATAATCACTCAGGAGCTTATATTAATTATAACTGCTCGGCCACTAGCTCAGGCTTAATACTGACTAGCTCTTCCACTTAAATTATCCCATAATTCTTATCTATGTTTAGCCACCTGGCTTGGTACCTTTTCTCAGTTCTGCCTTGACATCTTGCCTCCTCTGTGTCTGGCTGGTGACTCCTGACTCAGCCCTTCCTCTTCCCAGAATTCTCCCAGTCTGCTTGCCTGCCTATATATACTTCCTGCCTAACTACTGGCCAGTCAGCGTTTTATTTATCAACCAATTAGAGCAACACGTATTCCCAGCATACAGAACGACATCCCACGGCAGCTGATAAAGATACAGTGTCTTAAGACATACTTTAACCAGACGAAGAAGTCAATCATAGCAAAATGAAAAGACAGCAGGATGGAATGGTAGAATTCGGTTGCCTATCATATAAAGAAAATTATCCAGAGCCGGGCATTGGTGGCGCACGCCATTAATCCCAGCACTCAGGAGGCAGAGGCAGGTGGATCTCTGTGAGTTCGAGGCCAGCCTGGGCTACAAAGTGAGATCCAGGAAAGGCACAAAGCTACACACAGAGAAAGAAACACTGTCTGGAAAAAAAAAAAAAAAAAGAAAAAAGAAAGAAAGAAAGAAAGAGAACACCGGAAGAATTATGACAACTTATTAAGAAAAAAGACAGCCATGAAAATGAATATTCTACTCAAAGCATTCGAATCAATAGGAAAAGATGACGAGAAAGAAATGCCCAATACACCAGAAGGTATCACTTTACACTTACTGTAATTGGTACAGTTCAAGACTGAAAATGCCACAAGTATTGTCAGAGGGAACGTTTCATGCTGAGCAGTAACTGATCCAATGATTTTTGGGGAAACTTTGGCAATATCTACTGAAGATGCGATTTCCCACAACACAGTATTTGTTTCTCAGCATCCACCCTCGAAACATCCTGACATCCTTGCAAGGACTCCTGGGTGTGCTTCGTAGCACCAACAGCAACAGAAACTGTGGGAAAACTACCTACAATCCGTGGTCAGGTGGAATTAGAGGAGAGCGCGTTTTTTCTCCCAGCACTCAGCAGGCTAAGGCAGGAGGATGGTGAGTTTGTGAGCGAACCCAGCCTATATAGCAACATCCTCTTTCAAAATGGCAAAAGGCAAGTAAAATAATTATAGTTTCGCTGGGCCATAGTGGCGCACACCTTTGATCCCAGCACTCGGGAGGCAGAGGCAGGTGGATCTCTGTGAGTTTCAGGCCAGCCTGGTCTACAGAGAGAGTTCCAGGACAGCTAGGACTGTTATACAGGGAGACCCTATCTTGAAAAACCTGATGATATGACTACTACTACCAATAATAGTAATAATAATAATAATAATAATAATAATACATAAATTATAGTTCCTTTTTAATATAATGGTATGTTTTATGATACCTCAGAATTTTAAAACACAAAACAATTTTCAGGCTGGGAGGAGTGGTGCATGCCCCTAATCCCATCATTCTGGAGGTAGTAGCAGGTGAGTATCTCTGAGTTCAAGGGCAACCTAGTTTACATAGAGAGTTCCTCCTCAGCCAGGGATATACAGTGAGACACTGCCTACATGAACCCAAAACAGATTCCACGGGCTGGAATGATGGCTCAGCAGTGAAGAATATGTACCATTCTTGCAGAGGGCTGTAGTTTGGTTCCCAGCACCTATATCAGGTGGCTCACGACCTGCCTGTTACTGGAGCTCCAGGGCATCTGATACCCTCTTCTGGGCCACAAGGGCACCTGCACTCCCATTCACTTATCCACACACAGTCACACGTACACACATAATTAAAACTAATGGATAGCGAAAGCATTCCCTTATGTAAATTTCTAAAACATATAAGCGATAACATATACTGTTGGCAGATATGTACTCTTGTAACAAAAATACAAATACATCAGAATGAGCTTATTAATTACTTCTCGGAACAGATGGGAAGAAAAATATACACGTACCACAACAGTGCCTGGGCTTCCGTTTTTCCTGAGTACTATGCTGGGTAACGAACTTAGGGCCTTGCACACACTAGGCAAGGACTTGGTCACTGCCTGCCCCCCAGCCCTGCAATGCTCTTCTTGTACAGTTTTGGTTTTTTTTACAATGAAAGATAGCTAGCATAAATGTTATAATCTGCTGAATCTCAGTGTACACATATAAACGGTTACATGATTGTAGGTATGTGTGTATATTGTAGAATCTAAAATATAAAAATAAAAATAGAGGGGTTGGGGATTTAGCTCAGTGGTAGAGCACTTGCCTAGCAAGTGCAAGGTCCTGGGTTTGGTCCTCAGCTCTGGAAAAAATTTAAAAAATAAAAATTAAATTAAAAAAAAGAAATATACTAGAATGTAAAATAAAATGTAAAGGAAAATATCTGGACTTACAACAGTATTTCCATAAGAAAAGTTTGATTTTTGTTTTTTGTTTTTTGTTTTTCCGAGACAGGGTTTCTCTGTGTAGTTTTGGTGCCTGTCCTGGATCTTGCCCTATAGACCAGGCTGGCCTTGAACTCACAGAGATCGGTCCAGCTCTTCCAGGAAAGTTTGATTTTTAAAAGACGGCAACTTTAACAAACTTGGCTAAGCCCCAAGTTGTCATGAGGAGACCTTAACCCCACCCCCTTAACCCCACCCCCTTCACCCCTTGACAAGTAAAATCTCCACATATTTGGAAAGAACATAGTGGAGCCATGTGCCCTAGAAATGTTTAAAATGGTTTGTGGCTTGGAGCAAAACAAGAGAACAGAAGCCAGGCCGGTTCAGAGTCCCTGTTCCCTGTAGTAACCCTGATCTCTTCTCTGTTGTCATGGATGTTCCTACTAATATCTAGAAACAGATCTCAGAGCTGGTCCTTGGGCCTCTGCCTGGCCAGGCACCGAGCAGGATGGACCTTCCAGTGTCTTTTCAGCAGACCCGATTCTCATCCTTTATTTGGGTGCTGATGCTGATGCCACTGAGAAACTATTCCAACTTTTCCAAAACATTTCTGAAATCTTTAATCTTTTTTCCCCCTTTTTCTTGAAACTTGACAGGTCATGTTCTCTTTTGACGGCAGCAGCGTCAAAGCCTCTTTATCAAGGAAAACTGTGTGGATGTCCACACGGAAGGAGCCCCTACGATCTCCGGGTTGAGCTGCCCGCTCCTCACACTGTTGTCCTCTCCACAGAGGTTGGGCCGTGCCTGCACTTCTAAGGAAAGTCTTGTCTGTGGCTACAGAAGCCATCAGGTTCATGAGGGCCCAGTCCCAGCTTCAGCTTTTCAGAGAAATTTTGCCTAGAAAAAAAAAAAAAAAGTCAGAATGGAAGAAAGCCACAGAGTGTCCCACTTTTCCACGGGACAGATCTTCAAATCTTTGATGGAACCTCAGCAGCAGGTGGTGGGAAAACCAGTTTAGACCACTTCAGGACTCATCTTGTTCTTGTTAAACTGGGGATAGCTTCTGGTTCTGAGAACTAGGGTGAATTTTCTCATCCTTGGTCCTACAAAGAGTACTATGGATGTATTGAAGGAGTCCATAGCATTTCTAGGGATCAACCATCATTTTAAAAGTGTAGATGATACATCAAATTCCCTTGCAGGAAGTACTTTCTCTGGCCTGAATCCCAATCCCGGTGGGATTCTCACAAGCTTCTCTGCAAGCAGAGATCTTAACTATCTAAAAATCCTACCAAACTCATTCTCCAGTATTACTTCTACTCAGCTAAACTTAAAATTAATCAGTACATCATCCTTTTTGACCTAAACACACACACACACACACACACACACACACACACACACACACACACACACACACACACAATCTTCAAAGCTATATACTTCACCAAGGCATATTCCTTTGAAGTACAATAGTGAATGAATGAGTCATGAAGTCATTTTTTTTCTTTTCTTTTCTTTTTTTTTTTTTCCGAGACAGGGTTTCTCTATGTAACAGTCCCAGCTGTCCTGGAACTCTTTTTTGTAGACCAGGCTGGCCTCAAACTCACAGAGATCAGCCTGCTTCTGCCTCCCAAGTGTTCGCATTAAAGATGTGCGTACCACCGCCAGGCTATGAAGTCATTTCTTGTTGTGCTGAAGTTATATTAACCTACATAAATCAATGCTTTCCGCCATTTTCTAAAGTCAATTAGATGGCAGCAAAGACATCACCCACCTGGACAAATCAAGCCATTTTCTACTACTGTTGTACTACTGAGCAAAACTAAAAGCTGGCTTTTATTTTTTTTTGACAGGCTTAAATTGAAAGAGCTGAAGATAATATTTCATATAATAACCATAACAGGAATCCATCATTGACGTTGAGTTGAACACGTTGGTGCCCATTTTATACACAGTGCCTAATGTAATTCTTTAGAGAGTCCCAGGAGATAACAATTACCATTCCTTTCAACGAATCAGAAAAAGGAGGTGGAGAAAGATGAACAGTTAGGGCATGGTAATGCAAAATATTTTGGCATGTCTGCCTGATTCCAGAATCCATCCTTAGTTTATACACCAAAGGATTCATTTTCAGCAAAATAAAAGAGTGCAAATACCTCACTTTGCATGCATGTTTTGAGATTTTACTTGGTTCTCATCAAATAGGACTTCATCTTTAATCCATGGCCGAGAGTCACTGGACTAAAGCAAGCCCGTTACTTTGGCTCATCTAAAACAGTCTTTGCATGATGACATGCAGCAGGTGTAATGTCACAAACATTTGTCAAACAGCGGATAGTCAGGTTCACCTCAGCTCACTGTCTCTTGGGTCTCTACTTGGGAAGTGCGGTCCCATCAGCTTTAGGAAATAGTCTGTGAACGGATTCGTTCGGCTAACAAGGCTGACTACCCCTGCTACTGATGGCCAGCCTTCACAGGTGGTCTGCTTATGATCATGTTTGGTCAGGGAGCTTTCAGGTGAGTTTTCTTATTTCTAAAAAGGTCAGTTGTTTTGAAATTTAGATTTTTTTTTTATAAATTCTTTTTTTTTTCCTTTTTAGATTTATTTATTTATATATACAGTGTTCTGTCTGCATGTGTCCCTGCAGGCCAGGAGAGGGCACCAGATCTTATTACAGATGGTTGTGAGCCACCATGTGGTTGCTGGGATTTGAACTCAGGACCTCTGGAAGAGCAGTCTGTGTTCTTAACCACTGAGCCATCTCTCCAGCCCCGAAATTTTGATTTTTAATGCAATATATTTGGATCATATTCTTTCCTTTCCCCCAACTCCTTTCACATCCTTCCCACCTCCCTATCCACCCAATGTCATACCTTTTCTCTCTCTCTCAAAAAAAAAAAAGGGGAGAAAATCAAAACAAAAAAGAAAATCAATAAAACAAAAAGCACACATACACAATCACACATAACTATGGAGTCCATTTTGTGTTGACCAACTACTCCCGGGCCTACTCCGGAGTGTGGCTAATACACCTAGTGACACTTGAGTGGATAAAGTTGATTTTACCCTTTCTCTGCGGGCATCCATCAGTTGGAAATACCTTTTTGGTTAAGGATGGGACTTGGTGTCCTCTTCCCTTCTCAGTTCTAGGATTTTGTGCACGCAGCAACAGTCTCTGTGAGTTCATATGTGCTTTATTTTTGGTTGCATCTGAAGACAGTTATTTTTTTTTTTGGCTTTGGCTCTGACCTTACATTCTGCTTCCTCTTCCACATAGATCCCTGAGCCTTGAGGGGAGAGGTTGAATTTTCAATGTTTGATTCTTTCAGAGCCTTGTGTGTGTGTGTGTGTGTGTGTGTGTGTGTGTGTGTGTGTGTGTGTGGTATGTAGTGTCTACCCCTGTGAATGCCAGAAATTGATGTTTTGTGTCTTTCTCTACTTTATTTTTTTTCAGACACAGGTTCTCTCTGAACCTGGAGCTGACTGCTTTTCTTTTCTGGCCAGTGAGACCCAGGCCCTGAGTGCTGGGGTTACTGGTATACATTGCCATGCCTGGGCTTTACTTGACTGTTGGGGATCAAGACTTAGGTCCTGCTGGGTGGTGCACGCTTTTAATCCCAGCACTCGGGAGGCAGAGCCAGGCAGACCTCTGTGAGTTCGAGGCCAGCCTGGTCTACAGAGTGAGATCCAGGAAAGGCGCAAAGCTACACAGAGAAACCCTGTCTCGAAAAACCAAAAAAAAAAAGGTCCTCTTGTTTGAGCTGGAAGCACCTCTCACCTCCTAAGCCATCTTCCCAGCCCCCTTCCAGGGCACTTTTATGGGTGACTATTCTGATATAAGTTCAGAGTATTAATAATTAATATTTAAAAGCCCCCAGAAGGAGGTCTGACTCCTTCATCTTGCAACAAAAATCGCTCCTAGTCTGAAGACACTATGTGAGCCACATGAAGCAAAGGAGTGTGGTCTTTTACTCAAGGGCTGTGGTCCCAGGGTTTTTCTGTGAATTGTCAGTCTATTACTGCAAAGGCAGTGATAAATCTGACTGGTTAGTCAGGCGGTAGCAGTCACTGCAAGTTCTGCGCCACACACAATAGAATGGAGTTCCCACTGAGCCACACAGAAGGCAGAAGTGTAGGTTTCCTAAGGTGGGGACAGGGAAACAGAACAATAAGAGGAGAGCTGACAGTTCACATCAGCTTCTGTTTGTAAGGATTAAGGCGGGGACTTCCTTATTGCTCTGACTCAGGTAGGCTGGATCTTTGAATCCTCAGGAAAAACTGGTCTGTTCTGGGATCTGCTTCCTTGAAGTTTCGGTTTGATCTTGGTGGCATTTCAGCACGAACGACACCGCTTTGATTTGCTTTGACCTGTTCAGACCTATAGCAAGACCTCGGCTCAAAACACCATCCTCAGAATTTTTGTTCAAGCCAAGCTGTGGTAGGCAAGGAGACTCGAAAGTGGCAACTCCACCCTCAGAGACGGCAGTTGTGGAAACAAATGTGTAAACAAAAGCAGGTTTGGAAAGAATGTCCAAGTGAAAAGACTTGTAAAAACAGGGTGGTTCTGGGCTCTCCACAGAAATAAGAACACACTGCTGGGGGACTCAGAACAAGGAAGGAGATGCTTCCCAGGGCGCCAAGAGACAAGTAGATAAAACAGGCACAGAGAGGCAAAGAATGGGGGCAGTGGGTGTCCTTCAAAAGTTAGCATTGAGGATGGGGTGAGATCATAAGCTCCCAGGGCAAGGCATGGGAGACCTTCCCACCCTCCTAGAAAGCTCAACTTGGTGGGTTCACTGCTTGGGCTTTTTCTGCATATTAATCTTGCCTCAAAGCTTCTATTTTCTTCAATTCATTCTCTAAACCAGCTAGGGGTTTGTTTTGTTTTGTTGTTGTTTTCTTTCTTTGTTTTGAGACGACAGGGTCTCTTTCTGTAGTCCTGGCTCTCCTGGAACTCACTGTGTAGACAAGGTTGGCCTTGAACTTACAGAGATCCACCTGCCTCTGTCTCCCAAGTGTGGAGATTAAAGGTGTGTGCCATCATGCCTTGCTAAACCAGCAATTTTAAAAAATGATCTATTTTTCTTTTACGTGCATTGGTGTTTTGCCTGCCTTTATGTCTGTGTGCAGGTATTGAATCCCCTGGAACTGGAGTTACAGACAGTAGTGAACTGCCATGTGGGTGCTGGGAATTGAACCTTGGGCCTCTGGAAGAACAAACAGCCAGTGCTCTTAACTGGTGAGCCATCTCTCCAGCCCCTTCAACCACATTTTTTTTTTTTTCATTTTTCTTCATTACGAAATTTTCTACTCACTCCACATACCACCCACAGATCCCACCTCCTCCCTCCTCCCACCCCCCAGCCCTCTCTCCCAAGCCACCCCACATTCCCCACATCCCCCAAATCAAGGTCTCCCATGGGGAGTCAGCAGAGCACAGCACACTGAGCCTAGGCAGGTCCAAGCCCCTTCCCATTGCACCAAGGCTGTGCAAGGCGTCACACCACAGGCACCAGATTCCCAAAAGCCTGTCCAGTCACGAGGGACGGATCCCGATCCCCCTGCCGGGGGCCCCACAAACAGTCCAGTCTCATAGAGGCTCCACAGCCACCAGTCACAGTTCATGGGCTTCCACTAGTGTGGCCGGTCATCTTTGCATGTCCTCCCATCGTGATCTCCACGTCCCTCGCCTGAAGAATCCCTCCTCTCTCTCATCGATTGGATTCCCAGAGCTCAGCCTGGTGCCTGGCAATAGATCTCTACATCTACCTCCATCAGTCACTGGACAAAGGCTCTATGATAACAGCTAGGTTATTCGCTAGACCGGTCACCAGAGTAGATCTCAACCAGAAAATTTTAAAGTTAGTTTTGATTGTTGTAGTGCATATGTGTTGTCCAATATTCAAATCTACATGTGGAAAGTAGGGTTAAGGGACTACACTTCTGATGACCAGTTATATTTTTCTGTTGTCTCACCTGGGACAACCAGTGGACCACTTTCCTATGTACCTTCTCAGAGAGACTCTGGATGGGCCCACGTGCACACCTTCAGAATTCAGGTGTGTGTTTCTGCACTTTGTGCGTAAGTTTTTACATGAAGACTAGGTTGTCACCGAACCTTGTTTTTTTCACCTTCACATAGATTTGGGGGCTCTTTCAGCTTGATTCATTCGATATTCATTCGATAAGTTCTTCTGCAGTACAACCGCATGCCAGATATTCATAGGTACTGAGGATGCGGCATTGAACAAAATCCACAAAATGTCTCCTTGCACAGAGATTACATTCCAGTAGATGCATGCCAAGATGAAAAACAAAAGAAGAACAGTGACATATATGGACAAGTATCAGATGGTGACAACATGATGATACACATTTCACTTTATAGTTCCAAAACAGCTCGTTGGTTAAGGGAGACACCCCCCCCCGATCAGTAATGCGATTGTCAAACATCAAAAATGGGAAGGGGATATAATACCCATGTTACCCAATGGGAAGGGGATACAATACCCATGTTACCCAATGGGAAGGGGATACAATACCCGTGTTACCTAGTAGCACACTAACTTATCAGCTCTTAATTAACTGGCCCCAAACTCCCCTCATCTAATCTATCAATACTCAAAATACCCTGTCAGGAAAAATGGCCCCGAGACTGTGCAAAGTCTTTCATTTTCACCCCCCTCCCAAAGGCCTTAAAAATAATAGATGTTAGGACAATCTGTTGAGTGAGTGATTGTTAGGTAATTAGTGTGCCCGGTGTGGTCTCCTATCAGTGAAACGTTGCAGTGTCTGTGGAGACAATGATGGGTTTTAGTCAGTCTGGCACACACATCAATTTTTTTTTTTAAGTTCATGAATGTGGATAGTTTCAAAATGTCCTACAACTACCAAAATATCATGTTTATAAACTGCTGAAAATTGGATTTATACTGAAATTCTATCGACCATTATGGTTAAAATTTATTCTCTCCTCTGCAATTTAACTTTTTTTCTTTTCCCTTTTCAAACATCTCAAAGGCGATGCATGCTTCTAAATCTGTTATTTATTAACAGCACACATGCTGAGCTAAGGACATTTCTAATGCCCCAAATTGCTGACTTTCAGATATTTGGGTCTCGGTTTGACTCTTCTTTGAAGTCTCAGTGGAGGGGTAAAGGACTGAATGCATGTGATATTATATGCTCTACACGTGACAGGGTAAAACAGAAAAGTTTAATTGTCTGGAAAAGATTATTCAAAACAATCCCCTTTTAGTTTAATGCTCCAACTCTTCAGGTGGCCATTGTATATGACCCATCATAAGTAAAAGGGGTTCATCCTACAAACATACACAGTACATAGTGATTCCTCAATTCAATTGGCTAACACTTCATCATTGACATTAAATGAATAAACTGGATTATCCCAGTTTACAATTCTGCCCTACCTAACTGTGACGCTGAATCTGTAGGTTTCAACGTTTGATCTCTGACTCAAACGAAATATTTCTCAACACCTGATATTTTTCCTTAAAAATGAGAAAGTGTTCATATTTACTTTCATCATCAATGATTTAGAACTTCGGCACAATCAAGAAATAAGATGACAAAATACAATAGAGTTTTATATATGGTGGATCACGTTGATGATGGCTGATCATCAATATTCTCTTAAAGGAAACACTTAACTCCTCCATTAAGTGGAACCCGAGAAGCAGAGAAGATTGGAAGAACACTGGACCTTACCAAATATCGGAACCTGTTTTCAGGTTTCTCATGGCTTTACCCAGCAGGTCCACATAGAGGATGATCAGGGCCACGGGCCTGAGTGCAGGTGTCTGAAATGGTCTGCACTTGGCTGTACTGGGGGAGGAGGTCTTTTGCTGCACCCCTTGGCATCTCTATAAATACCCTGGGGCAGAAACAGTCAGGACCCGTTGGAATAGGTTCCAGGCCCTCTCGAGGGTGTCCTGTATTTTCTATCTGTTTATCTCCGCAATATAAATCCTTCTAATATTTCCTGCTGTTCACACTCAAGAAAACTCTGGGGAGCTGTGGTTGGTGGGTAAATGCCCCGCAACCAAACACAGGACTCGCCACCAGTGGCAAACAGGTTTCAGGCCAGCTTTATCTTGATTCTCCATTTTGTTTCTGTGTGTGTGTGTGTGTGTGTGTGTGTGTCCATGTGTGTGCGAGTATACATGAATATAAACATCTGCAGAGGCCAGAATTCAACCTCAGAGGTCTTTACCGCCTGCTCACTTTAACCAACCGAGTCTGGACCTAGCTAATTTCGCTAGACTAGGGCTGCCCGATGATTCTCTCAGGGATCTTCCAGGCTCGGCTTCCCAGTGCTGAGATTACAAGTGTATATCACTACGCTTAGCTTTTATGTGAGTGTTTAGGATCAGAACTCAGGTCCTCATATTCCTGTGGCAAGCACTTCCCTTTACCGACTGAGCCATCCCCCGCCCTCAGAGTTCTGTTTCAGTTCTGTGTCAACAATCTGAATCCTTCTCAAGGGTCAAGCACTTGATAGTTCTGTAAGTCTGTCCCTAAACTCTATCTCCTAGGCTCTTCACCCAGCTGCCGAAAATACTATCCCCTACCTACTTGGTTCCTACAGTTCTTTTTGAATAAATTAGAGCCCAATGATAAGGTGCTTAAAGAAGTATAATGTCCAAGCTCCAGTCTACACCAGGCAACAGTTCTCATAGTGAAACATAGATCAAGGAGGGTGTTGTGTGTGTGTGTGTGTGTGTGTGTGTGTGTGTGAGCTTCTAGAGGATCAGAGGCTGCTTTCTCACTTCATAAGGCAATGGCCAGTGTTCTGGGCTCTTTCTGGTTGCCAGGGAGAGCTTTATATTCAGTGTCTGTCTGGCAGTGAAGACTTAGTAAAAGGAAATGGCAAAGCAACAAAGACAGGAAGCCATGGCAGCGGGTAAAAGGCTCCGTTTGAAGAACCTTATCCAAGTAAACTACAGACGCAGATTCAGCAACCTGCCAGTTCGGACTTAAGACTTAACTGCCTCTGTGCTCTCTCTCTCTCTCTCTCTCTCTCTCTCTCTCTCTCTCTCTCTCTGGTTTTTCTTCCTAGCCCATGTCCCATGGTATACATCACACTAAAACTTAAGAAGAAGGAAGATTTGAATGACCTTATGGTCACAATTCAGTATCACTTTCCTCCAGAGAGGGGTCCTTAACTCAAGTTCCAGCTACTCTCTGGGTCAGAGGTAGTAAATACTTTGACCATAATAGGCAGGAATAAATATATTTGATAAGGTATCTGATGCGTACAGTTTTGATCATGCTTACCTTAACTGTATGTTGTACATGATGCTATTTTCTATTATTAATCAATCCTATCCTCCCCCATTCCACCATACACATTTATGAAATTGGTAGGAGTGGTGTGCCAAATGGATTTCCCAACTCTCTGAGTTGTGAAACACTTGATCGGTATCTCTGGGACTTCAATATACATGCAAATAACCGAGGGATCCTGTTTAATATGCAAAGCCTCGGCTGAAGCATCTCAGAGGCAGAGCACAGGTTGAGCAAACGCCAGGCCTTGCCTTCAACCCTCAACATAAAACAAACAGCAACAATCCAGTCCCCCACCCCTTTCCTATCCCTCACAGTTGACGACTTTCTTCTCTGGTCCGAATCTGATTGTCTTCTTTGAAAATTGTTCATCTCCCCAAACTATGTTAAACCTAAGGTATTGCCATGTGAACAGCATACTACAGAGGAAATAAGAAAATAACTTTAAAAAAGAACAATACTGGCAATGAGTAGACAAACCACCAAGCATAATATGTCCTCAAATTTGGGCATGTATTAAAACTGTGAAAAGGAAGTACTACGTAAAATTGATGAAACTTGTATTGCCACCACTGTGTATCTAGTCAGAATCCCAGGGGTCACCATAGGCTGCTCCCGCTGAAGCTCTCATATCTTATCTCCTGCAACCTTATCTTCCATTTTGAAAGTTCTTACCTGTTCTAACCAGGGTAGATCCTTTGATGTATAAGTGGTCTTTCACATAAGAAAAAAAAAAAAATCAGAATGAGCCATGAAAGGTTGAGTCCACAGTAGTGCCCCCTATACCCTCATCTCCCCAATCCTACTTCCTCCCTCTTTAAACTTTTCCCTCCACGGTATACTTCCTCTTTATGTTCCTTTTATCTATGTTCCTCTAACCCCTCTCCCTGCAATGGCCCTTTCTAATTCCCTGGCTTCTGTGGGTGCCCTTAGTACAAAAAGTGAGATTGAAGAGACTTACCCTGCATAGCTAGATAGTGCTGATTTCAGAAGCAGTGTGTTAATAAACACAACTCCAAGACATAGGTATGGGATATCTCTGCAGGAGTTGCTCAGGGAGGCCCTGGATACCCCCCAAAACAATACAGGCTCTTACCTGTCCACCAGAATGAGAGGATTGCCAGAGAAAACACACACTTAGGGTACAAGATACAGAGAAAGTAAGGCAGAACTGAGCTGGAACCTTCCAACCTGTTGGCTCTCTGGCAAAGTCATGGGGGGGTGCTCTAGAGGCTTCTGAAGGATAAAAGACATCATTGGGCTTACCCCTCTGTGAACTCTATGAATAAAAGAAAAAAGAAAGAAAGAAAAGAAACAGCAAACTGCCAGGAAAAATGTACACAACAGTGGCACACTTGTTGTGGGAGACACCAACTCTGATTGGGTATTGAGGCCAGTTCCATGGAAAGAACCTCATGCCTGCTATTGTAAGCCTAGTCAACAACCCATGTCTGAAGAGGTTAGAGGCCCAAGTGGGTTAATTAAACTGATATAGCAACAAACTGTTTTCTAAATATGTAGTTTATCAACTACTTTCTAAATATGTATGTTTATATGCATAGACAAAAGCTACTCTCAGCTTCATTGGAGAAGTCTTTCTTTACAGGCTGAAGATGCTAAGAGTAACTAATAGCATGAGACTCAGCCATAAACAAGATGTTTACAGGACTGCCTCGAAGGCTCAGGGAACATTCTAGACAAGGGAACAAGACACACGCACTGGTTGGGAGATAGGATTAAGGGTTGTAAAAGGCCACCTTCCAGCCTTGATAAAACCATTGCAATCATGAACTGATAGCTGTGGCTATCAGTTCTCGTCTTTATTGCCTTTTTAGCTAGGGTTGGGTAATAGAAACAGAATAGCATTCTGGAATGGCTTCTCCTTCTGCCTTTTCTGCCTTGAAAACATGACATATACTTTAAGATTCAACCCAAATATTGATTCTCTAAGATAACCTTTCTCTGATGCCCTTCATGCTCACTGCCCAAGGACCTAGTGCTTCTCTCTCTGTCCTTAGTCTTTATCATATTTTTCTTCACTAATGTTTCTTCACTGTGAGCCACACAAAGTCAACGAATGTATCCTATACACTGTCATTGCCTTCAATATTTAGTATTGGGCCTGATACACAAGAAGGCCCCTGGCAAATGTTTGCCAAGTATATAAGCAAGTCATGGGATATGAAAAAGAACCACCCTTAATAAACATAAGAGATGTAAAGGTTATGAAATATACATCACTTCAACTTTGAAGAGCAAGTCATGGCCAGAGGAGAATCTTGGTCTCTCATGCTGCTCAGCCCCCAGAGTTAAGTTTAATGGTGAGGTGTAGGGCCTCAGTTCAAGAAGGAATCAGTTAATCATTCTCTATGTAAATTGTTCTTTTAATTCTTCTAAAGCCAACATAGATTTTTTTCCACTGTCCACTTTTCTGTATCCTAGCATCTTACATAGGGCCAGCATCTTGTAGGTATTTAATACACACTGATTAATAAATGTTGAAAAGAGAAATGGACTTGAAAATTTTCTATTTTTTTTTTTAACCTGGGGTTTATTTCTTCCAAACCCAAGTTAACAGGGAAATTCAAACTCAGTTTCTAAGGTACTGCTCCACTGTGTCCTAATGCTATTACAAGATTAATGCTTCTAGGCAATGGTGGTGCACATCTTTAATCCCAGCCCTCTGGAGGTAAAGGCAGGTGGATCTCTGAGTTCAAGGCCAGCCTGGTCTACAGAGTGAGTTCCGGGACAGCCGGGGCTACATAGAGAAACCCTGTCTCAGGGAAAAGAACAAAACAAATCAACAATAACAAAAAACCAAGATGAATATCACAGCAAACAAACAAAGTGATGTTTAAAAGATAGTAAGTAAAAAGCAACAGGCTTACATTGGATGGAAGATGGGACCAAATCTCTTATTCTGTGATATTACTCTTTCTGTGTGGCATAATCTTCTGAGTTTTGAAAGATTTGACCATTAAGAGAGCATTATAGGCCCATTCAAGAAGTTAAGGATAGATAAGAAAAGATAAATATTTATACACAACTATAAAAATTTGGCGTTGTGTCCCGAAAATGTTTGAGTATTAACAAAATTTTCTATATGTCAACCTAACTGCAAGAGGTAAGGTGAAATGCAGGGCAGTATGGCTGAAAGTGAAGGTTTATGCATACCATCTTGCTGCTCTGAAGGTCTCCAAGAAATGAAGACAGCCCTTAGCAGCAGCAGCAGCATCAGCAGCAGCAGCAGCAGCATCATCAAAGTTTCTACAGCACACTAGTTAAGGGAGGAAGCATTTTAAGAGTATAAAGTTTTAACTTGTAAGTAAACTTAAATGCATTTATACTCTATAGCATGTTGTTTTGAAAACCTGTATACATTGTGGAATAACTCAGTAGAGCCAGTTATCATGTAATACTTCACATACTTATTATCATGGGTAGGGGTGGAAATACCTAAAATCTCCTGTTTTAGCAATCTTCAAGAATACAACCCACTGTGATCACACAGTGGATCCTGTGAACTTATTCTGTCTATCTAGCTGAATTTTGTGTGTTTTGACTAACATTCCATTTTGTTGTTGTTTTTTCAAGAAGGGTTTCACTAGGTAGCCCTGACTCTCCTGGAATTCATTATATAGACCAGGCTGGCCTTGAACTCATAGAGATCTGCTTGCCTCTGCCTCTCAAGTGCTGGGATCAAAAGTGTGTGCCACCACCGTTTGACTTACATTTCAAGTCCAAGCTGATAGGCTTTCAATCAGAATGCTCTTATGGGATGTCTTTTGAACAGTGAGAAAAGACCAAGCATATTTGTTAAAATACACCCAGAAATGTGAAAAGTGATATAAACAGAAGATGAACTACAAAAGATCAGACCCAAATGTTTTTCAACATATGAGAAGTGTTTGTCTAGAAAGCCACAGCTAGACATCTCCGTGTGTTCAGAAAGAAGGGTGGATTGAAGGCTGGTATCACAGCTGTCCATCTGATTAATGGAAAGGACAACATCAGCGGTTATAGGGAAGGTGCTTTTATATAACTTGAAATGATAGAAATTGATACACCACCTTGAAACACCTCACTGGCCAGGAATGTGGTTTCCCCCCCGAGGCCCAAGCGCTTTGAAGCTTTAAAGCCACATGAAGCAGTTCATTGTCTTGTGATTCACAGTACTGGCACAGCTTACATCATACACAATTAAAGCACAGTGCCTGTTTCCATACATCAGAGACACCAAAGGGCATGAAGGCAAGAGAACTGGGTGGCTGCTACTCAGAGGTTCCTTCTACAAGCATTGGCTTCGATTACAAAGGAATAAATCAGTATGGCGGGTTATAATTTCATTGTTTGATCTTATGCAGAATGAGTTCCGATCCAGAACCTAGTTTATTGTGCTTTACGTCGCACTTGTGAAACTGGCATAATAGTCACCATGTCCGACCTACATTTGGTCACTGAAAGCATCTGCCACATGGTAAAAGACAAAACGATGTTTAACAATGTTCATGAGATTTGGGGACTTAAAGAATAACACTTAACTACTAAGGATGAGGCCATAAAGCTTCTTTATTCCATCAGTTTCTTGAGCAGTAATGATTACTTACCAACCTGATCTGTTTCTTTTTCTAATTTATTTATTTGTGTTTTATGTGCATTGGTGGTTTGCCTGCACGTATGTCTGTGTGAGGGTATCAGATTCCCCTGGACAGGCAGTTGTGAGCTGCCATGTGGGTGCCGGGAATTGAACCCAGGTCCTCTGGAAGAGCAGCCAGTGCTCTTAACCATTGAGCCATCTCTCCAGCCCCCTAACAAATTCATCTTCACTGATCAATTCATTTTTGTTCTCTTTTGTGGGGAGAGACTAATATCTCAAAGACTGGATTAAAAAGAACAGAAATAAGGCACACTTCTGGGAATATAGAGTGGACATGCTTCGCTCATTCTACTTACTACAACCCAAAATCCAGTGTCATCTATAAAACAAACTAAATAGACTCAGGAAGAGGGGGAACAGGTAGACCAGCTGGGCACCGTGGGACTCAAAGAATACCATAGCAACAAAGCCCTCAAGTTTTCTTCTTGTTTCATGGATCTCAGATTGTAGAGAAGCCCACTGTATGCTAATTTCATTGGCACAGACCATAGTGTGATGCCACCTCAAAAAAAAAAAAAAAAGAAAGAAAGAAAGAAAGAAAGAAAGAAAGAAAGAAAAAGAAAGAAAAAGAAACAAAGAAAGAAATAAAGAACTGCTTTTCCTAACTGAAGGACCAGGAGAGAGACAGCCTAGAAAGGCAGAAACCTTGGAGATCATGAAATGCCATGAGCTGGGTGTGTGTGTGTGTGTGTGTGTGTGTGTGTGTGTGTTTCCTGTTTGGAAAAGCCAAATGGAGACTGAAATTCCATCTTCTTCAGGTTGAAGTGCACAGCACCTCAGAACTCTCAACAGCATGGTGTAAGAGAAATCTAGGCTGGGGGTTAGGACTCGCATTCCCCATTAGGCAGCAATGAGCTCCCTCCCGCCCCCCACACTTCTTGACTCTGAGAATCTGGGTTTCCACAGCCTTGTTGAGAGGCATTTGCCCCTTCCCAGTATGGTGGTGTTTGAGGAGGCCTGCTGGGTGGGACAAGATCCTCACTACTGCCTAGAGCGACAAGGCCTACACGGAGTTGCTGCTTTGAAATACTTGCCAGATCCTTGTAACCCACCTGCCAGGTGAGGGTTGGCAGCCTTGGCTCTTTCTTTCTTTTGAATGCATATTCGGGTCTTCCTGGTTCTTGGTATGACTGGTGATGGTGGTGCTGGAGTCAGGGCTATGGGGTTGTTTTAGCTAGCTCCATTGGTACTATTCTAGAAAGGGAAGATGGGGGCGGTGGCATAATTCAATAAACCATTGCAAACATACTTGAAACAAACAAGCACGCAAATTGCTAGAAAGTTCTGGTGAAAAAAAGCAGAAACTACGAGGAAGAATCAAAGGAAAGTTCTAGAACAACATGAAAGAGAGAAACTTCAATGAACTGCTAACGGGTGAACGCAAAAGACAAAAGAATCAGTGAAGTTAGGGCAATAGGAACTGTCTAAACTGGGCGGCTGGTGAGATGGCTCAGTGGTTAAGGGCACTGGCTGCTCTTCCCAACACCCACATGGCAGCTCACACCTGTCTGTAGCTCCAGTTCCAGGGCATCCTCACACATAACATAAAAATAAATAAATCTTAAAAAAAAATTGTCTAATCGGAACAGCAGGAAAAGTAGACCAATATGTATATTGGCGGGGGTGGGGTGGGAGGTCTACAGAAGTGCTACAGCGCTTTTTAAGTAACAAAGGACAATACTGACTCAGAATCTGGCAATATATATATATATATATATATATATATATATATATATATATATATATATCCTATGGAAAGGAAAAGAGAACATCAGGAGAACTGGTTGCCAGCAGAATTCTTAGAGTAATGGCAAACCTGGGCTATGAGAGAAGAGCCGCTGTAACACAGCAAAGGCTATACGCCATGGAGAGATGAGGAAAGCGTCATTTTGGCAGTCAAAAAGGGAAGATAGCTGGGGAGTTGTGGCACATGCCTTTAATCCCAGCAACTCAGGAGGCAGAGGCAGGGTCTCTGAGTTCGAGGCCAGCCTGGTCTACAGGGTGAGATCCAGGACAGCCAACGCTACACGGAGAGACCCTGTCTTGAAAAACAAAAGCAAAAAAAAACCCCAAAACCAACAAAAGCCCAAACCCCCAAACTAGCATGCAAACAAACAAACAAACACACACAACACAAAAAAAAAAACACACACACACACACAAAGAAACAGGAAGACACAACCTGAGCTCCACTTCCCAGTGGGATAGCATGGGGCAGAAGCCACAGTCACAGTCACCTAGAGATGGCGAGCAGCCTTGATGGTAACAGGCTTGGCAGTCCTAGCAACAAAAGAAACCTAGTTCTCACCAGCCTTAAATCCCAAATGGAGATGTTTTATGATGGAGATTCTACCGTGTGTAAGGCTCCTGTTGAAGAAAAATCCACAACATCATTCCCTATATCAGAGTGCTACAGCCAGGCACCATCTTGAGAGGAGATTATGCTGGGGAACCGGAAAAAAAAAAAAAATCACAAATACCATGACACTATACCAAATCACAAAGTTAAAAAAAAAAAAATCACAAATACATGATGCTATACCATGGTACTCCAATGGCATTCATAGTAAGAGCAAGCGCTAGAGGTGGACTGATGAGAAGTTCAAGTATCACACAGCAGGAATGTAAAAGGTGTGGTTCCTGGGCTGGAGAGATGGCTCAGAGGTTAGGAACACTGGCTGCTCTTCCAGAGGTCCTGAGTTCAATTCCCAGCACCCACATGGTGGCTCACAACCATCTGTAATGAGATCTGGTGCTCTCTTCTGGCCTGCAGTCATACATGCTGTATACATAATAAATAAATAAATCTTAAAAAAAAAAAAAAAGAAGGTGTGGTGGATTTCACCCGTGAGTTAATGTGGAGACCGAGCATTGAGCACATAGCCAGCTATTGCTTGGTTTTCAGAGTTAACTCCCTGCCATGTGTGTTTTTAGAGTTCCAGCTCCACAGGACAGAGAGCATAGAGCCTAGGCTTGACAGATGTCTAACGTTCTCCACAGTGGTCTTTACTGCCTGGAAGGGTCTGAAAACACCAAATCTGAGAGGCACAGTGGGTGCTAAACTGCTTGGTTCTCTCCTTCCGGTACACAAGTTAGTGATCTGTTTGCCGCCCCTATTCTTGGGCACACAGTTGGAGGGCACTCTTTTCCTTTGGTTGGTTGTGTGATGCACTTGGGTACACACACTGGAGAGAACCCAGTGAGTGTACCCAAGTGTCACACACACACGCCTAACCCACAGGCTACAAAACTGACTTGAACGGGCAGCCCTGGTCCACAAAGAAAAGAAGCTTCTAAAGTGAATATGGTTCTGATTCTGGCAACGTGCCACTGACCATATAGCACACAAGGGCAACTCTTGGGCACAGAGATGAATTATAATAGATCTCAGGTGTGGCTGGCTACCCACCCAGTCCTCAACGCAATTTCTGATTTTGCTCCTCTATTTTCTGTTTTATTTTACTGTGTTTCTGTGTTGCATTGCATTATTTTCATAACCTTTGTTTTTATATTTGTTCCTCTTCCTGCCTTTACCTAATTTTTTATGTATTTTTTCTTTTTAGGAATATGATTTTGTCTTGGTGCCGATGCTGCCACAGTGGTTTGTTTCCTCTCGAGGATTGAGTCCTCAAGAAAAATCCAGTCACTCGGAAAACACCGACAGAAATGGAGAAAAGATATCCATAACAACAGAAGCACAAACCACAACACAGAAATAAAACATATGAAAAACTAAGTCAACGTGACTTTCCAATAGTTCATAACTCCAAATATCCAAAACTTCAATATCTAAAAACTACTGAATGATTTAAATGTTATACAAAGGCTTTTAATGTCTAGTTTTAAAATGATCATTGACCTTGACCTTAATAAAGATGATTCAGGTAAACAGTTAAATCAAGAAGTCAATTCAAGACTTGGATGAGAAATTCAACAGAGAAATAGATATTCTAGGAGGAAAAGAAATCACACACACAAATGAAACTGAAAAGCTCAATGAACAAAAACTCAACAGGTAGACAGAAAAGTATGAGGGAATGAAGACAAGGTTCGAGAATTATTCATGTAATAATAAAGAGAAGAATCATGACCATACCATTCTTGACCTCCGGTTCACATTTAAGACACTGGCCCTGCAAATGCAGATCTCTGTTAGAGAGAAGGAAATCAACACGCAGACTGAAGGCATAGAAAATGTATTCAGTGAAGTTACAGTACGTAATTTCTTGGCTCTAAAGAAAGTAATGGATAACCAAGTGCAAGAGTCATTTAGAGCACAATGCAGGCATGACCAGAAAAATCACCTTTCTGCACCATATGATGCTCAGTGCCAAGAGCGAAGACCAAGGGATGAGTCGGGCTGCATCACAGAAGTGCCAAGTGATGCACAAAGGGATTTATTACAATAGAAGTAGACATCATTGCAAGAATACAGGAAGGCATGGAGTCATGTAGTTTCTTTTCTTTTCCTTTTTAATTTTTTTTTTTGGTTTTTTCGAAACAGGGTTTTTCTGTGTAGTTTTGGTGCCTGTCCTGGATCTCACTCTGTAGACCAAGCTGGCCTCGAACTCACAGAGTTCTGGCTCTGCCTCCTGAGTGCTGGGATTAAAGGTATGTGCCACCATACCTGGCTTTTTTTTTTTTTTTTAAGATTTATTTATTTTTATATATATTGCTGGTTTGCTTGCATGTCTGTCTGTGTGAGGGTATCAGGTTCCCTAGAACTGGAGTTACAGACAGCTGTGAGCTGCCATGTGGGTACTGGAAATTGAACTCAGGTCCTCTGAAGAGCAGCCTGTGATCTTTAATCCCTCCACCATCTATCTCTCCAGCCAAGATAAGCTGTCTATATCTTAATTGTAGTCATGTGGATGTGTAAGTACTGTAACTTTGCCAATGCTAACACTGGTTATTGGTTGTAATTTTGTTTTGTTTCTTGTTTGAAATACATTTTCTAGATATTCTCAGTGAACATTCATTAATTTTTTCTTCCTGTTTTTTTTAATATTTATTTAAATTAAAATTTTTGTGTTTGTTTGTTTGGGTGTTCAGCCTGCCTGTATGTCTGTGTATGGTGTATGTGCCTAGAGCCCATGAAAACCAGAAGCTGGCATTGGATCCTATGGAACTGGAGTTACAGATGGTTGTATGTCACCATATGAGTGCTGGAAATCGTACTTGGATCCTTGGGAGAGCAGCCAGTGTTCTCAAGCACGGAGCCATCTCTCCAGCACCTAATTTTTTAAAATACATATTCTAAAATTAAAATATAATGACATCACTTCCCCCTTCCATCCACGTTGGTGGCCTCTTTTTATGATTATTACACATACACACACACACACACACACACACACACACACACACAGACACACATATATATACACAGATACATGATTACAACCGGCTGAGTCTTTTTTATTTGTGTACCTGACTTCAGGACTGACCACAGGTTAGATAGTGAGCTACTGATGAAGCAGGGCATGAGTTCCCTCCCGTGTTTCCTGCTCTTCCAGCATCCTGCTCCATCCCCTTCCCAACCGCCGCATTTTCTTCTGTCTCCATATTACAATCCTGAAGCCTTTTGCAGCATTAAAACAACAACAACAACAACAACAACAACAACAACAACAACAACAACAACAACGGGAGAGATGGCTCAGTGGTTAAGAGAACCGACTCTCTTCCAGAGGTCCTGAGTTCAATTCCCAGCAACCACATGGTGGCTCACAACCACCTGTAATGAGATCTGGTGCCCTCTTCTGGCCTGCAGGGACACATGCAGGCAGAATACTGCGTATATAATGAATGAATGAATGAATGAATGAATGAATGAATGAATAAATAAATAAATCTTTAACAACAACAACAACAACGATTTGAAATTCAATTCCTCTAGTCCCAGTTTTTTCATTTTTATCAATCAAGAGACAAAGAAGCAGGGAAGCTGTGACCTATAGAAGACACTGAGGTCGTTGGCAGTGGGTTTAAGAACAGAGCAAACGCACTTCATCTCCGGGACCAAGGGCTCTTTCTTTTCACTCACTGCTAGTCCACAGTGTCTTATATTTTCATTGATTTCCCAAGGTTTTCAGCTTTTAAGTGTCTCTTTAAGCATCTAGTAATTTGCCAAAGCAGCACTGTTCACCGTCGTGTAAGGCACACTATTATCCGATCTTCCTTGTCGGGTGCGTCGAAGGTGTGGACCCCTTGAGAACAGTGCTCTGGAACGCGGTTTCCTAGAGGTGGAGGTGAGTGAGCAGCATCTTAAAATCGCCTTGGTTTAGCGCAGACTGGGAAAAGCCTGTTGGCGCCACCCAGTGGCGTAACTGAGAGCTACGCCTATCAGTATTCCTTATACATTCATCATGGCGAACTCAGCCACTTTACACTTCTATAGTGTTGTACGGAGGGTTTGTTTTGTTTTAATTTTTTTTTCTAATAAAAAGAAAGAGACTGACTTTTGGCTTATCTACAACCTTATCTCTTTTCATTAAAATATTTCTTCTTGCCCAACTAAGAAATTAATTGTAGTCATAACACAAGATGGCTCAGTAGATAAAAACACTTGCTGTGCAAGCCTGATCGCCTATATTTGATCTCTGGAACCTACAAAAATATAGGAGAAAATAGATTCCACAAAGATGCTCTCTGAACCTGCACATGAAGGTCCCTCCCAACACACACACACACACACACACACACACACAAAACAAAAAGTTAAAAATTATATATAAACCAAAATTATTTGTTACACTTAATTCTTTACCCAGAATAGCAAGTTTTTACTTAGTATTGTATGATTCCTGTAAAATTAATCACTGAGTGCCATGTGCTTAAAACTATTAACATCTGGGAGAACAAAAAAACAACTCACCTCTTTGATCCGGACTTCTTTACTGAATCGGGCATTATTCTGTGAAAACATACTTGTGGTTTCATATTGACTCTCATATGAAAAGATCTGCAATTAGAATTAAGTGCACAATTTAATAATACTTAGGCGCTTTTAACTGTTTGAAGTTCCTTATGTACGTACATTTCTCTCAACGAAATAACCCTCGTCCCTAACATCAAAGAAATTATCTGATCAGACCAAACCTATCACTCCAGCCATTGAACACTTTAAACACTTAATTACATGTACATCCTCACCATCCATCAGCCGTGTTTCTCTCATGGGGGGTCAGGGAGGGTGTGAATCATAGAATAATTTGTTTGCTCAAGGTGTGATTAACCGTAGAAATTGCTGGTCTTTTCACCCGGCCGGCTTATCGCAGCTGTTTCCAGGACGATTAGGACAATGATGAGTAAGTACAGAAGCGCACAAAGGATCCCGAGCACACAGGGAAAGGGGAAGGAAGCTTGACCGTCTATACTGGGAACCCGGATGAACAGGCTACCAAAAACAGCCGTGGAGACGGGCGGAGCGCTGACGGGAGGAAGCGAGAAGAGGTTTAGGAGAACAAGATACCACCGTGGCAAAAGAAGATCTGGGATGACGTTTGTACGGCTGGACAAGTGCCACTAATTTGAGAACTGAGAAATGAATCCAAGGGCCCATTTAAAAATTTCAACCGGAGGCCGATGACCTGAGTTTGATCCCAGAACCCACACCGGGAGAGAACTGGATCTTGAAATATGTCCTCTGACACACACATGCCGTGGCAAGCATTGCACCCCATATGTAAATGAGGAAATGAATTTCAACCTAGGAAAAGCATGATACGTTCATTTTTTCCATGCTTATTTCATGAGTGAGGTTTTTCTTTTGAGACAGCGTCTCTCTCTCTGTAGACATTATGTCTCTCTCTATAGTCCTGGCTGTCCTGAAGCTCTCTATGCAGACCAGGCTGGCTTCGAACTCACAGAAATCCACCTGCCTTTGCCTTCCCAGTGCCGGGGTCAAAGGCGTGCCTGGTTCATGACTAAGTTTTTAAACAATCAGGTAGAGGCATGTTTTTCAGACTGGCGGCTCAAGAGTTACTACAAAAATGTACAGATACAGCTCAAAGTGGGGCAAGAGTGGGTTTTGGAGGATATGCACACAAGGACTTTTCTACTGATATGTTGAAGCTTCCTGAAACAGGATGTGCAACACACTGGATACTGTTTCGACCTGGCCTTCTGGGGTGTTTCGCCTTGGTGCTGGGAATCAAATCCAGGGCTGGTGCACGCTTGGCAAGTGCTGTCACTGTAGCTAGCCGGCTTCACGGTTGGTGTCTTGATACCTTCAGAAGTTCCATTTCTTCCTCTGGAAGGTGGTGAGTATATGGTTTCCTACGGTCACTTCGGGAACTGACCCAGATGCTGTGCACAGAGTGTTTTTACCAATGCCTGCCTGACCGTAGATACCAAGAACAGTCCCTTACTTAATCCTGGTGAGTCAACATACCAGACATGCTTAGCGAAGCAGCAAGTCTATGCCTCAGAGTTCTTTCCCACACTCGCTGATTTCATATGTTCGTAGACTTGCTTTGGTAGAAAAGCCACAATTTTCCCCCCTCCCCCAAACAGCTTTCATATAAAATTCTTATTACCAGAGAATCTATTATTATGTGTAATTACAACAAGTGGATTTTGTGCCAGTGGTGCATATTTTTAAATCTAATAATTACGCGACAGTGAGACTTCCTTGTTCCATTTCAAGTTGAACTTGCAAATTTCATAGTTTGGAGCCAACATCATAGAGCTTTCTAAAGAGAAAGGGACTATTAAATACGTAGGTTACAAAAATAACACTTCTATTTTTAGGCTCAGAATCAAATGTGAAATGGGGGTTCTAAAGATATTTGTATACTAGGACCCAAGAATATATTCTGCTGCTATTAAAGTTTGCAAAAATAAAAATAAATAAATCATTAAAAAAAGGGAAGGGGGCTGGGGAGGTGGCTGAGTGGTTAAGAGCGCTGACTGCTCTTCCAGAGGACCCAGGTTCAATTCCGAGCATCCACATGGCAGCTGACAACTGTCTGTAACTCCAAGATCTGATATCCTCATACAGACAGACGTGCAGGAAGAACACTGGTGTACATAAAAAAATTTGCGAATACCTGTGAATACAGGTGACAATTATTAATGATTTTACTCAATATTCGGAACCCCATCTGGTGCTTTCACCAGCAAAGGGTTTGTATATCAAGGATCCTCAACAACTGTGTAGAACAGCAATTCTCACCTTTGTGGAGGGGGGTCAAACAACCCATTTAGAGGGGTCGTATGTCAGTTACCCTGCATATCAGATATTTAACATTATGATTCATAACAGTAGCAAAATTATAGTTATGAAATAGCAATGAAGTAATTTTATGGTTGGGGGTCACCACAACGTGAGGAACTGTATTAAAGGGTCACAGCATTAGGAAGGTTGAGAACCACTGGTGTAGAATAAATACACTTACATTGGCAGCTCCTGCTGATAGAGAACCATTTAATTCTGTGATGACGAGTTTAACAAAAATAAAAGAAGTTGGTGTATTGTGAAATGACAAGCTGTCAGTTTTTAAAACATGGCAATATACAAAGTAGAGTTACAATGTAATTTCTTAAAAACATTTAAAATGTGAAATACTAGCTTTAGATAAAAATAGTCCCTAAATGTGCCTATTAGATGTATAGCTTTGCCATTTAAAATTTTATTTCCCTCATTGAGATACTGAATGGATTTTTGTGATCTTCACCTAAGTAAATTCTTTAAAAAAAAAAAAAAATTAGGCCTGCCATTTGGGGCACTTTTTGTATGCTTCCTGTGAGCTATTATTGTCTGTTGATACTCATCTAACATCTCTCTACTTACTCAGTCACTCAGTACTGGGCGGGTTTGAATCAGAATGGTCCCCACAGGTTCATGTATTTGAATGCTTAGGGAGTGGCATTAGGAGGTGTGGCCTTGTTGGAGGAAGTGTGTCACTGGGGGCGGGCTTTAGGGTTTCAAAAGCCCAAGCCAGGCCCACCGCTTTCTCTCTTCCTGCTGCCCGCAGATCCCAATGTAGAACTCTCAGCTCCTTCTCCAGCACCATGTCTGCCTGCTCACTGCCATATTTCCTGCCATGATGATAATGCACTGAAACTCTCAACTGTAAGCTAGCCCCAATTAAACGTTTTCCTTTATAAGAGTTGCTGCGGTCATGGTGGCTCTTCACAGCAATAGAACACTAAGGCAGGCATGGCTCACAATATAGAGACTTTGGGTTTGCCCATTTCTAGCATGGTCACTGCAGCCAATGTGTCAGGAGAAACACTCGGGAGGGTGTCATGTTCCTCGTGTGCAGCAGTGAGGGTGCTCTCACACTCCTGCCCCTTCCCAGCTCAGGAACCAATGGTGTGAGCACAGGGACTTTCACATGTTGCTCCAGTCCTCAGATCTAGATGTGCAGGGGAGAGTATGAGTCTAGGGATAAACACCAGTTACGACCACTGGCATGTTCAAGGAGTTTCTGAAGCCATGAAAATGTAGAGGGATTTTTAAAAAGTATTTTTATCTTCAACAGTGTGATACTTGCATACCATACACTGTGACACTCATCCCTCCCCGTAGATGAATTGCTAAACAGTCTTATTAAATAAAAACCTGAGAGATCAGGAAAATAAGGAAAGCCACAGCTAACCTTACCTCACCAATTCCGCAGCTTCCAAAATTACTTCCTGTCTCCCATGCCTATATGCCTTGCTGTCCTACCATCTGATTTGCTCTCTCTGTCCAGCTACATCACTTCCTCTTCCTGCCCAGCTCTGTCACTTCCCGTCTGTCTGTACAGACCTCCAGACCTCCAGGGTTAACTAGTGTTGGAATATAAGGCATATGCCGCCACACCTGGCTCTGTTCCTAGTATGGCCTTGAACTCACAGAGATCCAGACAGATCCCTGCTTGCCAATTGATAGGATTAAAGGCGTGTGTTAACATTGCCTGACTTCTATATAGTGGCTGGCTTTTTCCTCTGATCGTCAGGTAAATTGTATTGGGGGACACAGTATATTGGGGACACAGTATATTGGGGGACACAATATATCCCCTACCTCCCCGCTACTCTTCATCTCCCTCTCATGCTCACCAACCCCTTCCCCCCAGTTAGCGCCCCGTCTACCCTAGTGCCCTTCTCTCTGCCTCTCTTCCATCTCTTCTCTCCAGACCTCCTGCAGGCTGTTGCAGCTGCTGTGAGTTCATGGCTTCAACAGACCAGAGGATATTCAGAAGACAATACTCCAACACATTTCCCCATCATTTGATTCCAGAGTCCCTCCATCTCCTCTTCCAACATTGTCCCTGGACCTCAGAAGGGGCGACATGGATGTCCTATTTGGGACAGGCACTCAGTCGTCACTTACTCTCAGTACTTTGCCCTGTTATGATTTCCTCTTTGATGTATTGAGGGAGGCACACTAAAAGTTGCCTGCCTCTGTCTCCCACATGCTAGGATTACAGGCTTGTTATCACCAGGCCCAGTTTATGCAGTGCTGGGGAGGATCCCGGCGTCTTGAATGTGTTAGGCAAGCATGTTAACAATTGAGCTAGACCTCTAGCCTCTTGATTTCCTTTTTATATCACCACGGCCAATATTACACCTGCTGCTTGTTAATATTAGATCCCTTTGACTAGGATATGAGTTTAGCTACTGAAAGTAGTGGCTTTAATATGCTTACTTACATTAACACTAACGCCTTCATAAGAAGGTGTCTTAGTTTGTATTCCTGTGGCTGTGAAGAGACACCATGATGATGGCAACTCTTATAAAGGAAAATATTTAATTGGGGATGGCTTATAGTTTATAGGTTTAATCCATTATTGTCATTGTGGGAAGAAGCATGGCAAATAGCAGACAGACATGGTGCTGGAGAGGAGCTGAGAGTTCTACATCTGGATTCACAGGCAGCAGGAGAAGATCTTGAGCCACTGGGCCTGGCTTGAGCTTCTGAAGCCTCAAAGCCCATCCCCTATGACACACTTCCTCCAACAAGGCCACACCTACTCCAACAAGGACACACCTCCAATAGTGCCACTCCCCATGAGCCTATGAGGGCCATTTTTATTCAAACCACCACAGAAGGTTTCAGTTAAGTATTTGGAGAAGGAAGAAAGCAACAAGGGGCCAGCTGGTGGAGGACTTTGAACACAGTGTTTTCCGGACACTGTCTAGTCACACTGGTGCTCATTTCTGAGACTCTCCAGAACTTTCAATCTTTCCTTCTCTAACAGGGACATATTAAAATACTTCACCTAGGAGAAAAGCAAAGGCAACCAAGAGCTACTCATTACATCAACAATACTCATCAAGTCCCTATTTTTGCCAGCTTCTGGAAATACATCAAAGACCACCAGGACTGACTGGGGTAGGCTCACAGAGTTCACAGTGGAGCAGGAAGATGACAGTGAATCGCCATGGGCAAGTTAAGAGAGAAGAGGCAGGCTGTATTGGAGGTTGGGATGCTCCGGCAGATACCTGAGAGGTGAGTCAGGCATGTACAAAGGGAAAGACTAACAAGGAAATGAAGGGAAAAGGAAGTAACAAAGGCGGTCACTGGGCTGGACTTCTAGAGTCTCTGTCTTCTAGGTGCTCATAAACTAGGTGGCAAGATATACTATGGGCATTTGAGGTTGTTAACAAGTGTATGTACCTCTGGGGAAAAGTGCACTGGAGACTGTTCGTCTCTTAAAAAGGAGAGGGCAGATGAGGAATGTTGGCTAACATGGCCTGCATGTCCTCAGGGAGCGGACAGGATGCGAGTGGAGAATGGGAAAAGGCTGTGACTTGCAAACTGGCAGCCAAGGAAGAAGATAGAACCCAAAACCAAGAGGGGAGGGTGTAAGATGGTTTGGTAAGCCAAGAGGTCCCTGGAAACAAACTGGAAGAACTGATCTTGATCTTGAAGATGATTTGGAGACAGTGAAAATAAAATGCCAGGGAATAACCTATTGAACTACAAACTTATTGAGTAAGCATCATGTACAAAGTGTTACATGTCTCTGTGTTCATGGAGGCTGCATAAAAAGAAACCATTTTGGGTGATAAAAGATACACTGGGCACCCGGGGCAGGAAGGTTAGCACTCACCATGAAGGATGCCCACAAAATGCATTTTGAGTGAATGGAGGCAAAAAGTCTTGCACAGTGTGTGAAGTCTGCAAACCATGCAAGAAAAAAGCTTGGGCTTTCTTTTCTTTGCTTTACTTCCCCATCTTTCAGTCTACACTGAAAAGATGCTCCAAAGACTTTTCAAAAGATGCTGATCTCTCTGCAGCCTGAACTTTTCTAAGTCATTAGATGTATGAGCTTGTATGTGGTATATGATGTGGAAGTGTTTGTGTGTGTCCAGGGAGGCCAAAGTGAACTCTGGGTACCCTCCTCCACTGCTCTCCACCTCACTGGTTTTTTGTTTTTGTTGTTGTTGTTGTTTGAGACAGGGTCTCTTCACTGAATTTGGAGCTCACTGACTTTCTAGACTGGCCAGCCAAGTGAGCTCTGGGGATTCCATCTGTCTCCATCCCTCTGCCCATGGGTAGTAGATGCTTGCTTCCACACCCAGCATATAAGTGGGTGCTGGGGATCCAAACTCAGGTGCTAATGCCTGCATAGTAAGCACTTTCCTCTCCTCAGTGAGCTTTAAATATTTCATTTAGTTATCAAAAAAAATTGTAATGATCAGAACTACTTAACATACAGTTCCTCTGAACGTCCCCTTCAATTTTCATGTGTAGCTTAGCTAACCCACTCACAATCTGTGTAATAATAAAAGCAACAATTATAAATCATAATAATAGTAAAGTAGAAAGTATGCTCTGCACAAAGAAAGCAGTCGGGAAATATTTGTTGCACGAAGGAATAAAGTTTGCTGATTACTTTAATAAAGTAGAGCAGACTCTGGGTTTTCTGATCATAATGTTCTTCCCATTGTTTTTAATTCTAATGCGCTTTCCTGGCCAGCTATGGGAAAAAGGGAGTGGGGAGAGTCTCACCACAGGCATTAAGGGAATGTCTCAGGATCTACAGTTTATCCTATCCAGGCCTGAGGCCACACACTGAAAACACTGGAATGTGAGACCTGCCCATTTTGTGTGTTCCAGGAAAAAATATTTTAGAGTTAAATGCCTAAAGAAGCCATCCCCAAATCCTCTCACCTCAACTTACTCCTTTTCCTTCTTTTATGCCCCTTTCTGAGTTACATCTAAACACAGTAGTGATGCGTGTACATTATATTCACTTTAATGAAATGCTAATTTGGAAATACAAAATAAAGTAAAAGTACAAATAAAATGCGCTCAGCTATCTATGGTAGATGAGTTTACTATACAAGGGCTTGGCAGTCATCTGAGGCTAACTGCCTCTGTGTATGGTAGAGCTTGTTTCTTTATAATTCCCCAACGGCTCTCCACCCTTCCACAGTCAGCCTGTTCTTACCCAACAGCTGGCCCAAAGATGACTCACTTCTTCACACGAACACACCTTTTACTTTGCCTTATACCCATCCTACATCCTGGAACACCTTTTACTCCATGCTAATTCTATCTGCCAAAATAGAATGTTTAGTTAAAAGCACACACACACACACACACACACACACACACACACACACACACAGAGAGAGAGAGAGAAAATAAAAGAAAAAAATATTACCTACAAAGTGGTTCTTATTCTCCTATGCTTTTTCTTGTTTTTAAATTAATGGAGAAAACTGTGTATTTTTTATGGCATATCATGTGATAGTTGATATATGTGTATATTGTATAATGTTTAAATCAGGGTAAAGAGAAATATCTTCCCAATATTGACCACTTCCTTGCAGTTAAAACATTCCTCCCAGCTATGTGAACTCTACAGGGCCTTGTTATCTGTGCTTGCCTTACTGTAGGTATTTAATGGATGACCTTTATCATATTAAGGAAGTTTTCTATATCCCTAGTCTGCTCAAAGTTTTAAACTATGAATGGCCCTTGTATTACATTAAGTGCTTTTTCTTTAAAAATTAAAAAAAAATATATATTTACTTTTTTTGATATGTATGACTATTTTGCCTGTGTGTGTGTCTGTGCACCATGTGTGTGCCTGATGCCTGCAGAAGCCAGAGGAGGGTGTTGGATCCCCTGGAACTGGAGCTAAGGATGGTTGTGAGCCACCATGTGGATGGTGGGAAGAAAACCTGGGTCCTCTGTGAGAACAAGTACTCTTAGCCACTGAGTCAGCCCATTAAATACTTCTTCTGCATCTACTGACATGCTCACATAGCTTTTCTCCCTTTTTTATGTTAACAGCCAACTGTGTTGACTTGCAAATGTAAACCAATCTTTCAATCTTGATATAACCCACACTTGATCATTACTCAGGCTCCTTTGCCACCTTTACCTAGGGACTAGGTAACCGTGACAACCATTTCTGCATTCGTTTTCATGAGGATACCGATGCCATAGAAGCCAGCATCTTGTTTCCTGAAGACTTTATGCAACACTTGCACATTTCTTTCAACATTTGTGGTAGAACGCACCATGGAAATTATCTAGGTCTTAAGATTTCTCGAATCACATCTATTTTAAAGACTTGCTGACCAAAAGTTATATACAGTGTTAAAAAGAACAAAAAACCAAAACAGATTTCAAGAATCTTTTTGTGCAGTTTAATTCTGGATGCTACTTGGCCAAAAGAGAACTGTTTGGCAGAAATGAAATAACAGCTAATACTCTGACAGCCTTTGTGGTTATAGCTGGGAGACACAGTTGTGGAGCTGGTACCTTCGAATCTATTCTTCTTCATGTTCCACTGCCTACCTGCAGAGCATGGAGACCAGCAATGACCACAGGCTCACCATTGGATAAAGAGCCTCACTTCCCAATCAACCCACCCAGGCTTCTTTGCAAAGTTAACTTTGGGAGCTGAGAGTGCCTGGTTATGTGCTTCCCCAACAAGCTCATTAGCAAAGAGCATCAATGCACTGAGGAGGCGGCCTCATGACGTCAATACCCAGCTTCATTACCCAGCATGTTCAGACCCTGCTTCAGTTTCTCTTGAACTTGTGAAAAGTATTATCGCTACAATAAATTCCTTATTCTGCACGTGAATTCAGCCTTCCTGATTGGATCGGATATGAATAAAACTCCATGTCCTGTGGTCTCCCTTTGAGCTTTCTTTTTTCTTTTCAGTCTAGCATAAGCTCTCTGTGTGTCCTGTATGTTTTTTGTAATTGAATTCTGGACAGGTGTGTGAAATGGGGAATGATACTAGACTCACAAGTGAGGATGGTGCCATCCCTTCCAGAATCATATTATGATCTTTGTACTTCCAGCAGGGAGAAAGGGCAAGGTTGAACCATCTTACTACTGTTGAGGGTTGAGCTAATCTCAGACCTTAATGAGAGCTTACTTTATTTCTGGTTTGGGCTTTTCTTCTAATATGTAGCCCTGTGGGATCCAAACTAAAAGCTTAGCATTCCTTACTGTAGGCAGATGTTTTCGATTTTCTTCTCTGTTCAGTTTATCAGGCTATTTTTTTTTTTCTATCAGTTGGCAAAGGTCTTTAGGAAAGTGGTGCTGAACACTGACTGGTCTCTTTGGGATCCTGGTCTCTCTAGCCAAATCATAAACACAATGGCCTAAGCTAAATTTCTATTTTCTCATTCTCACCTCAACTACTGACCTGAAACTGGGTCTTGGGAGGTTTGATATTGCTACATTTAGTGATCAGACCTGAGTTCTGTCTGTAGCAACAATCGCTGCTCCTTGGAAACGTTTTCTTTTCTTTTCTTTTCTTTTTTCTTTTCTTTTTTTTTCTTTTCTTTCTTTCTTTCTTTCTCTTTCTTCTTCTTCTTCTTCTTCTTCTTCTTCTTCTTCTTCTCCTTCAAATTGAAACCTCTCTTTCTTTGTTTGTTTTTTAACATTTATTGGGCTTGGCAGTGGTGTTGCATGCCTTTAATCCCAGCACTCGGGAGCCAGAGGCAGGCAGATCTCTGTGAGTTGGAACGTTTATTTATCATGTATACAGTGCTCTGTCTGCATGTTGCCTGCAGGCCAGAAGAGGGCGCCAGATCTCATTACAGATGGTTGTGAGCCACCATGTGGTTACTGGAATTGAACTCAGGACCTCTGGAAGAACAGCTAGTGCTCTTCGGCGGAGCCATCTCTCCAGCCTGGAAACCATTTTCTTACTGCTTCGGATGTCAGTCCCCTTACTTCTTCCCATTTCCTTGGCGGACCTTTTAATTCTTAACTGGTTCCTCCTCTTCCTGTTACCTAACACTGAATAATAAGACATTTTAGAGGTGCAACCCTTCTCAATTGAATCTCCTCCTTCCAGGTACACACACACACACACACACACACACACACACACACACACACACACACGGCATGTTCAGGATCCCAATTTTAATCTCAGTTGGATTCATCAGCATAAAGGTTTTGAAGTTTAATAAGTACACAAATCCATGCTTCAAATTTACCATGTTCAAAACGTTCTCATTAAATTGGTTATTTATCTTTAAAAATTATGAGCACACTTCAAGGTTTAAACTTGAGTGGGTAGGTTTCTTGTAGATTATATTCATAGCCATTTCCCACCTTTCCTGCTATAGCCTCCTCCCTTGGGAAGAGGGTACTACTGTTCATTGTTTTATCTGTATTTTCTGCTGCTACTCACCACAGAACTTCAACTTACTCTTCCCCAGGGTAGTGTATTGACCAATCTGTACTCAAATCCAGGAGCTTAAAAAAAAAAAAAAAAAAAAAAAGAGTATTGTGTCCCAGGCCTTAATATGTTAGATACTGTGACAATACAAAGTATTTCTCTATTCCGGAGACTTCTGTCACTCACAGGATTTCTCCCTAACCATAGGAAGGAAGGTCACCTGTAGTGAGAGCAGTCACTGCATGAGAGAGGGGACGGGAGGCGGAGATGACACTCAGTAGCCGGATCTTGACAAAGGGCAGGATGCACCTGAACACTGACCCGCCCACTGCAGCCTCACCTGTGACTAATCGCTTTGGTATATAACCTGTCTGCCCCCACAAGGATGCTCCTTTTACAGGAGCCCACCCGGGTTAGGCTGCCCTTTTGAGATGATTAGCTGCAGGTCCAGCTGAACCATGACTCTGAACTTTCCTAACATCATTCCAGAGATTAAGGTCTTTTCTCTTTTTTTCAGATGAGGGAACAGAGTCAGTGCTGTATGTGAGCATGGCTGGATTTCTCACTCCTTGTTGAGAACTCTTTGCTCTGACTCATAGCCTTGGCAGAACAAACAAACAAATGAACAAAATTTAAAAATCTCCCTAATTCTTTTTGCACCTAACATTTTTATTGATTCTTTGGGAATTTCACATCATGCACCCTGATAATACTCACTTTCCAGTTATTCCATAGTGACCCCCCCCACCTCAAAAAAGAAATAAGGTCCAATTTATGTTATCTATAGACTCACTGGAGCATGCTCAAACTCTCAGTGGCCTGCCCTTTAAATAGAGCCAAGTCCTTCCCTTCCCAACCCCCACCAGAAGCCATCAATCATGGAGAGCTACACTTCAGCATCCATATCACACTTTTTAAGACTTCTCTTCGATGGCTTCCTGTCTAGGCTGTCACCTTTTTGGGGCGGGGGTGACAGAAGTCTTCCATGTCCCTCCCTCTCAACTGTGTGTCTGGAGGCATCGATATCACAGCAAAAGCAGCCTCCCTGCTCTCCATAGTCAGCGTTTTCTCTCCAATTCTTAGTTCTACGTCAGTTCAAATTATTTAGACTTGAAACCCAAGGCCAGCAGTCCTTAAATGTTAGCTTGCAGCATAATCCTTTGGGAGAACTTGCTGAAGACTATCTTCACTTTCTCATGAAAATACAACAGCAATACATAATCAGCAATCAGTAATGATCTGGGGACCTCTTACTTGGACCTGCCATTGTGCATTCCTGACAAATTCCTTCATAACGCTGATACTGTTGGTCTCAGAATACCTTTTAGAGAAATACTAATTTAGACTCATACGCTAATAGGACCTATTTAATCCAAGGCAGTTATCTACAGTAACCGGCAGTGATAGAGAGGAAGAAGTGGGTCAGATAGGGCAGTGACCCTGAAGAACAGCTCTGAGAACGTCGTTGCTGGAAGCCACGTATGCTACAGCAGAGTTCTGGGTCCTTGTCATCGCGTACCTTTGTCTGGAAGCTGTACATGACCACGTGTCAGAAACTCAGAGGGGAAAACTGGACTGCCCAACTTACCCCCCTCTCCAATGTCTGCCGTAAGACCTTAAAAGCCTTAGACTCGCAGTTCAATGGCACCCGCTCTCTGGAGACAGCTCTTGCCACACGGGAGCACAGCTTTCTCTTTCTCTTAAGCCCCTGCCTATGAATCTAATGAACTTCCCAGAACTCACTCAAGTTTCATTCTTTGGATTTTTGAGGAGACAAGAACCCCAAGCCACTGATCAGAGTGCCCTTCCTGGCAGTTGAGCTTTCCAGAAACAGCCCCATTTTCCACCATCAGCTAAATTCAGCAATCCTAGCAAATCCATCCAGCAACCATATTGTAGATGTGCAGTGTTGTTTCGAGGATGATGCCCTTTATACAATGCAGGAAGCCCGGGTTTTACAGGAAAGGAACAGTGGTGCTGGTTTGCAAGTGGCCTTAGTTCTAGGTCATTGCCTCCTACACCTGGAGTCCTAAGGTTTTTCTCTAAGAGAAAAACAAACCCTTTCTCAGATCTGCGGCAGGGCACCCTTCACCTCATGAAATGGATGGGACTGCTGTTCTGCAGTGTACCCATGAAAAGGCCCTTCCTGTTCTGTTGTTCTGGCAAACTGACTGGATATGTCAGCAACACGTCAGGAGCGATGGGTGAGAGAGGACCGAATGCATGTTTTAAACAATCGCCAGCGAGCCGACATTTGCTGTCTCACACAATCTCCTTTAGGCGATGGACACTTTACACCTACATTGTAAGTTCTTGTAACTTAAAATTGGAGCTCTCCGTTCCCATCCTGAAGAGGCAAGTGACATCAGTATCCAGCAGGCTTCAGATTATGGTGTCTGAACCAGCAGTATCAGCACCACCCAAGAACTTGATGGAAATCCAAAGCACAGTTGGAAATCCAACTGTGTCTGCACAAGTTCTCTAGCAGCTGAACTTGAAGTGCTTCCACTGGAAAGGAAGGGCCGTATAACCACTCCTGTGTGAAGATGGCGGCCACTACGCACACCGTGACAGTGCTATCATCTCTGTTGGAACTGTGCCACGCACACCTTAACAGTCCAGCTTCTCAGAGCAGGAATCCGCCATCTGAACATAGCTCATACAAAAATGCACGCAAGCAGCTACGGAAGTGGCTCAGTGGGTAAGAGGACTTGCTGTGTAAGCAGAAGGACCTGAGTTTGAATCCCCAGGCCCCATGTAAAAAGTGGCCGGGCCTTAACCCCAGCACTGTGGGAGAGAAACAGTGAGTCTCCAGATGCACACCGTGAACTTGTGGTTCAGTGAGAGACTGTCTCAAAGCAGTAATGAGGGGAACTGCTAGAGGAAGACACTCCTATGATGTCCTGGCCTGGTCTCTGTATGTGCGCATTCACGTGCATACACCACATACACAATCCACACAAGAAGGAAAGACAATGTCAATTAGGCTTATAGGTCAATGAGAAGAACAGTAACAACTGGTAAGCTTCTTGTCTTCTTGTAACAATCAAGCTCTCCTGTCTTCTGTAGTGCTGGAGGCTGTGTCATGGCCTCACACATGCCACTGAGCAACACCTCCTGCCTAGCATTTCACTTCTGACTTGGCTCTTAGGATGGCTGGGTTCAGTACCCACCAGGAGGCTCATACTAGGCTCTCCTAGACAATTACTTTTACCAACTTACAACTCAACAATCTTATTAAAAACAGCTCTACAATGATAAGCTAAGAACCACAACTTCTTAGGAAAATCTATGTAGACAGAGTTTTCTGGGGAAACAAGGATGATCCGGGGCGAGCACAGCAGTCAGTATAACCAGTGTGTAGGTGTGAAGCTGCTATCTCCTGGTCGTTTTCTCCCTCCTGTGACCACATCGGCCTTACTGGTTTCCAATCCTGAAGACACATGCATCTTAAGGCCTTAGCCTCTGTTTTCTCTGCCTGGAAATGTTTTGCTCCCAGAAACTAGAACAGGTTTGTTTGCTTGTTTTTCTCAATCCTCCTTGCAACTTTAATCCTAGCTCTATTCTCTGTGATGTTCTTCCCTGACTACTTCCCCCATTGATTATAAAATCCTGTTTTGCCGTTTATTTCCAAAGTTAATCATACTTCTAAAACGGCACATGGTTCCTTTCAATCTTTCTGCTTCCACACGTAGGATTTACTTTTGCCCATTTATGTTTGGATGTATCCTCACCATACAGGTTAGTGCTGGGCATGTAAGTATAAACAAGAGATTATTGAATGATTGAAGTCTGAAAAAAATCAGAATACTTATTTTTACTGATCTTTTGTGCTTTGGGGCTACAATCTGGGGCTTTGTACATGCTAGGCAAGCATTCCACTGTTGAGCTACAGTCCCAGGCCAGCGATGTCTACTGAATAGCTTAATTAAACAGTAGTATGTACACTTGACAGCATTCTTAAAAACCTACCTGCCACTGCAGAGGGTGTAGCTCACTGACAAAGCATTTAATGTATGTAAAGACCTTGACTGGCTTCCTAGGACTGGGAACACACATACAAACATACACACTGTAGATGTCAGCCAACTGTTTTTCTTCCATGAAACTTAGGGATCATAACCCAATTATTTAGCTTTACTGCTTCCTTAAAACATTTTTATTCGTCATCACCATGTATGTTCGCGTTTCTGGTTTTTTCTTCCACCATGGGATCCAGGGATCAAACTCAGCCACCTCTCCCACTTCCTTCTTAAAAGGTCCAATAATCACCCACTTTGTGTCAGGAACTATGCTAAATGTCGAGACTCTGGTTCATAGAAAAGTTAATGAGAGAACCTTCAAAAAAGGAAAGATGTATATGTAAGGTATGGCACACAGTAAAATACTAAAATACACTGCCCCCTTTTTTCTGCTCTTGGCTTCAGTAAAGCAATGATTAGGTAGCAGAGGTGCAATATAGCAGACAGTGCAGGGTAAGAATGAGCCGGGCAGAACTTAAGTGTCAGACCGAAGAGAAGAGAGCACAGGCGAAGATTCCTAGGCAGGAGGTGATCAAGGGACAGCAATGTGTGTGTGTGTGTGTGTGTGTGTGTGTGTGTGTGTGTAAATACATACATATTTGGAGACGGTCTCAATGTGTAGTTCTAGCTCACCTGGAACTCATTATATAGACAAGGCAGGCCTTGAACTCATAGAGATCCACCTGTCACTGGCCCCCCAACCCTTTTTGAGACAGGGTTTCTCTGTGTAGCTTTGTACCTTTCCTGGAACTTACTCTGTAGCCCAGGTTGGCCTCAAGCTCATAGAGATCCGCCTGCCTCTGCTTCTTGAGTGCTGGGATTAAAGGTGTGCGCCCCCACAAGTGGTTAATGATGAACTATCAGTAACACAACGAACAGCCCACACCACCCACCATGGATGGCAGTCTGCAGACGGCAGCTCTAAAAGTCATGCTACTGCTCTGCTGACTCCCCATAGGAGACCTTGCCTTGGAGGTGGGAATGGGAGGAGGGCGGGGGGGGGGGGAAGGCTTCGGGGTAGGAGGAGGGAGGAGAGGGGAATCTGTGGTTGGTATGTAAAATGAATAGAAAAATCTCTTAATAAAAAAAAAAAAAGTCCTGCTACTATTCCTTGTGTGTCTCTATGGTAGCAAGCGACTGGGGCTCATAAATAAACTCACAAGTGCAGCGAGCGGTCAGTGTCCTTGGCGTCCTTTAGGACAGACGGGGCAGCTCGGTCACGAGTACTCTTCTCTGTAAAGGTGTTCAAAGAAGTCCTCTGAAATCGTCTCTTGTGTCTTTCTCTTACTAGTCTCAAAACAAGAAATTAGAGGTTCATGGCATATTATTTCCAAATTCTAACACATTGAGTCAGAAACAGCATCAAAACTCCTCCTCCTCCAAGATACTTAACTCTGACATTTATCATGGGAAGCTGGGGTCTTCCTTTAGATCCGACTGAATTCAAAGACCCATATGCCAAACGTTTGCAAGTCAGTCCCCTTTGAGTTTGGCGAACAGGTCTGAGTTCAGTTCAAATTTCACCTGCTTTAATTGCTTTATTTTTGGAAATTATCAACACAAGAGGCAAAGCTATAAAAACTGCAAATGCATGTGTGTCCACGAGTGTGCACTTGCCTATGTGTGGCCAGAGGATGACCTAAGGTGACATCCTCAAGAATGTCACACACTTCCGTAACATGGTTTCTGACCTGAAGCCCACCAATTAGGTTAGACTGGCTGGCTGTGGATCTTCCTGTCTCTACCTCTCTGAGATAACGTAAATGGCACCATGCTTGGCTTTTGACATGGATTTTCAAGATGGAGCTATGGTCCTCATGCTTGGGAGGCAAGAGTTTTAGCCGCTGAACCATATCCCTGGCCACTAATTGTAATCATTTTTTTTTTTTTTTTTTTTTTTTTTTATTGAGACAGGGTTTCACTGTGTAGCTTTGGAGCCAGTCCTGGAACTTGCTCTGTAGACCAGGCTGGCCTGGAACTCAGAGATCCGCCTCACTCTGCCTCCCTAGAGCTGGGATTAAAGGCATGCACTACCACTATCTGACAACTAATTGTAGTTATTGAGAAAAATTAAAGTGCTAACTTGCACTGTGAGGCTATCACAGTACTTGTTTTCTTCACCGTTGGACAAAGCAGTAACACACTTAAAATGCAGGCCACACACTCTATGCGACACTGGATCACAGTAAAACACACTTAATAAGAAGTCCAGGCCAGGTCATCTGCTCAGGAGTGCTCTGTCACAGCCAGGGACTATGAGGAAACAAGTGAAGGGGGTCATGCTACCCTCCCAACACAGCCTTGTGGAGGCTGGTTTAGAGGGCTCCTGGGGGAAGGGCCCAGAGTTTACAGAAATGCAATCTTTTTATAGATTCAGCATTCTACACATATCTATGGTCACCGAGAGAAGAACATACCACGACTACCAAAACTGCTTATCTTTCCAAAAAATAAAGTTACCTTCCACTGACAGCTAAAGGAAAAAGATCTCTTTTAGAACTAAGACTAAGAAAATCATCTTTTTTTTCCTCACACAGGAATGTGCAATTTTTTTTTTTTTTTTTTTACAAGCATCATACGCCATGGCTGGAATCTCATCAAGGAATCTAATGCTGCTTGAGTATGAGAACACATCAATTAACAAGAAACCCACCTCGCACATGCTGTGTGTAACCGTATCACAAAACAAAACCTTGCACTTCAGGACTTTGGGTATGGGTACACACACACACACACACACACACACACAGTACTTTGTAATCTGGTTATTCTGTAGGCACAAAACAGAGATATAACACTTGTTATTTACTCAAGAGAAAAGGTACTGTCATCTATATAGAAATCAGAGATGCTTTCCAAAGCTAAGATATGGACTTAGTATTGAGATATAGTAAGAAAGCAGTATTTCATTCTAGATGTAGTATTTCTGTATAGTACTGTTTTAATGTATGTTATCCTCATTGTACATGTGTACTCAGAAGATACACTCATATGACATAAGACAGCAACATGGTAAAGACCGAGTACCAGTTCTCTTCCATCTCTGTACTAGAGATTGTCTATAGGAAGGTGGGGCTGGTGGCTCTAACTGCTCAAAGCACTTGCTCTGTATCTACGTATAAGATCAAAGAACACCCACAGAGTTCTATGGCCTTTAGAAAAAGATGGTCCCGTCTGGAGAGAAGCATCAGGCCCTCTGCACAGTGAGTCCTGGCCTAGGGAGTCACGACTATCTCAGAGAAGCCAGGAAAACGAAATGGTGATACAGTTTATTTTCTTGTTTGCTTATTTGAGATAGGGCCTCATATAGTATAGGCTGACTTCGAACCTGCTGTGTACCCAAGAATGATCTTGAATACCTCATCTTCTAAGGTCCAGTTGCTCTGATTATAAGGTATAAATATGCCAGCAATGAAAATGAAGTTTTAGGTAAAAGAATGAAGAAGTCTAATGGATGAGCAAAACTCCATTTCACTCTTCACAGGAATATTCTTATGCTTTCCCTCTTGGGTTTCATGATATTTGTATATGAAATTCTTTTCTTCTTTTAAGCACAGATAATTCTGTCAACACAACTAGGAAAGTACTGGAAAGGAGAGAATCTAGTACTTTGTTAAATACAGGCTTACTTCGGGTCCCCTTCTCAAAGGTCCACATGAGAAATTAAAAATGCATCATAACCACTTAGAGCTCTGCTGGAAGAATGAACCTTGGACAAATCTAAGTTGGAAAATAATCTACCACTAAAGGGAAAGTTTTAAATTTCAGGGCAATAGTGTCTTCTTTGTGCATGTTCTTAAGCTCGAGTTTACAGCTAAGAAAAAAGCAGAAGTTGAATTTTTAAACACTGCAAATGTTTATGGAAATGAAATCTCATGCTACAAAGCAACTATCTTGAGTCTCAGTTACCAATATTTTTAGCCACTTATAAAAAACTAGTTGTCAGATTCTGCATATAGATAGCTTTATGTAAAATACATAAACATTTGTTCAAATTGGTACACAGATTGCATAAATATGGCAATTAAGATCGCATTTACAGATAAGCATGTACATTGCTGTGCAAATTATAACAATATTACAATTTCAAAAATTATTCAAACTGGTATCCAAGTAAAGCAATTAGTGAAAAAATACCCATGCAGAATTTAAATATCTCAGAACAAAATTTAAACTGTTTTCATTAAAAGTTCACACATTTAAAATAGTTTTATTCATTTTATTTGTATATGTCAAAATACATTTTTATTTCCAAAATAGTGGGTTTTGCAACTAGTTTCATGCAGAAACAAGGTCTGCTCAATACTACCAATAAAGTCAATATAGCACAGTAGCTGTTCAATTTTAGATACAAAGAATAAATAACCTAAATACAAAACACTAAAATATTAGAAACATGTATTTAATCATTCTTCACAGGCATCCAAACTTCACAAATATAAACCACAGCATGCCTAACTGTTGTGCACCCAGAACACGTTGCAGTCACTCAAACTGATCAATTATCTGTGTATTTTACCTCCTCATTAGACCATGAAATACTCTGTATTCAGACCCACCATTCATACAGTTCAAATATAACCAAAAATAAAATCCTCACACCTATCCTTGTACCTTTAAAATCAAGAATCCTGAGCTTGGTAGTAAGAGTATAACCTTATATCTTCATAAAACCAATCAAGAGAGAGAACTTACAATTCTACTTACCAAAACACCCTTCCCCAACCCCAAAGTCATCTAAAATAGGCAGTAGAACACAATGACCTTTTAAAATGAAGGGGTACAAATTCACATTTAATATAGTATACAATACACTCAATAATACAGTCAGCTACTATAAGCTTTACAATGTACAATTTATTCAAATGGCTGAACTGTTCAGTGGTTAAGGAGACAGTTATGTGCCAGGAAGATGTAATATATATTTTTTGCATGGTTTAATGAAAATATAAAAGTTATTTGTCCAAATAAAAGCCATTTTCATCACGGACTTGGTTTTGCTTTTTTTTTTTTTTTCCTTTAAAAAAGGCCACTGAAATGTATAAAAATGGTCTGAACATGATGATGCCTCTTCACATGGCAATAACAGTGCACTTAACATTAATCACAGATTAAATCTGCAGATGATTTCATAGCACTACTTTGGCTAGCACAACAGTTTTAGACAGCACTCAGATAAATATAGGCATGTGAAATGTGAAGCGATTCTCTTATGCAACTTTAGTATGTTTGACTCACTACCAAACGAAAACCAAAGGAAAAGCACCTTACAGTAGCAAATCTCGTAAAGCTAGGGCTCCATAAACCGCGTCACTTGTAAGGTCCTGATATCCCATCGTTAGCAAGGTTCTGTTTTAAACACCATTATGGAGTAGCCTACTTTGTATTAGCAGACATTTGAATTAAGAAAATAGTCAAGCATGCCATGTGGTGGTCTAAAAAATAATCAAAACAATACACTTATTTATATATACAGCATCACTCAGTACCTGCTAAAATGAATGTGAAGATTACAGAATCTAACATCTTATGCTACAATAAAGAACAAAACAGAAAGTGACCAATGAAGGCAGGAGTTAGGACTTAAAAGCTCAAATCTCAATGGACTTTAAAGCATTCATGTAGGAAATAAATGCATATTGCACAAACAGTGACAGCAAATGTTCCACCAAGCAATTCAGTTCCAGGTGGGAGACAACACATTAGTCTAACACGTGATGAGAAGCTCAGAAGAGCAGTTTCTTTTCTGTCAATGAGAAGGGTGGGAACACACAGACTCTGCCACATGAAGAGCTAGACGGAAAAGATACAAACCCAAACTCAGATGTAAAGCAAAAACTTTAAATATCGAGAACCTAGAAACTGTGGCACATCAAAACAAATGTTGAATAACTGTCTTCTGTGAGAGCTGAAGTTTTTGTTGACACAAAGTATTTATGTACAACTAAGGCTTACTGGTTAAATATCTGAGGCATATCTGGCCTTGAACACTTTCTTTATTTGCTGGAGCTGTAAACAAGTTTTCTCAGTCATTGAAAAAAAGAATCTTCTCAGCAGCTGCTTGAACATGAAACAATGGTCTTGATAACCAAGGGGTGGGGGCAGAGAATTAAATGAACCCAAACTCCTAGATAAGAGGGCATTTGGCAGGCGATGGGAGGAGGACAGTCTCCGGAGGTTCTTTCCGGCGGCCAGTGACTGCCACCATGGTCCACTGGGGAGTCTGAGCACGTCCTGCTGCTTGGCTGGCTTTTCTCTGCCCTACTTGGAAAGTTTGCTTATGACTCTGATCAAGGCCCCGTTCTCATCCTTTAGCCTCTGGTTGTCTGCTTTCAAGTCTGGTAACATCTACGAGGGGTAAAAAATAGAAAAAAGTTCCAAATACGTAAAAAAGGCGAAGCAACGTTCTTCACAAATGTTATGAAGTCACCACAAAACAAATGATCACGCTTTGTCAGTTATATGTATTTCTAATGTCTAACACATATACCATGAAGGAAAAAAAACATTGTTTGTGAATCTAGTTTAATAAATGATGGAATGACAGTTTCTCTCTCAAAATGATCAACTTCTAAACTACTTGATTGTATGACTCACAAGCACATATTAGAGCAGCCGTGAAATGAAGCCTGTTTTTGTTAGGATAGGATCTCAAGTGAGCTTCCTTTCCTAGCTCCTGTCAACACCTACATCAAGGCCTTGTGCTCTGAAGCCAGATAACACTAGCTGCACAAATGACCCCACTTAACTAGAGAATCTTGAGGGCTCCTTCTGAATTAGTAAAACTCCTTGAGGAACTACTCATCTATGGGACCTAAGTTTGATGACCCAATACAGTGTCTGATCCCAGAGAGGCAATTATAAAATGGAAATCATCGATTGTAAATAGAGTAGTATACGTTTAAGAGAAAGCAATTCAATTTTCTGTTGCTACACAGACAAACTGAAGGAGAGAGTGGGAATGTTAGAAATTACATTAGCTTTCTTCTTGAAAAATTATTTCTCTTATTTTTTTTTTTATTTGTGTGTCCTGGTGTTTTTGCCTGCATGTGTGCCTGTGTGAAGGTGTCAGACTCCTGGAGCTGCAATTATGGACAGTTATAAGCTGCCATGGAGATGTTGAGAATTTGAACCCAGGTCCTCTGGAAGAACAGCCAGTGCTCTAAACCACTGAACCATCTCATCTCTCCAAGCCTCTACATTAACTTCCTACTAAGGGTAACTGAAACTTGATGTACTTTGGCAGGTTGACTAGGAATGGAATAGTTTTTATTCTGGATAATAAAATATATTTTCGCCAGGCAGTGGTGTTGCATGCCTTTAATCCCAGCACTTGGGAGGCAGAGGCAGGCGGATCTCTGTGAGTTCGAGGCCAGCCTGGTCTACAGAGCCAGATCCAGGAAAGGCGCAAAGCTACACAAAGTAACCTTGTCTCGAAAAAACCAAATATATATATTCAAACTATTTAATTCTCTCTTTTCAGTTTTCAGAATGTGCGGTGACACTGGCCCATCAGGAGAACGAAAGTGAACTTGTCAACTCCCATCCCGCCAGCCAGGCCTTGGAAGAGTGAAGTCCTCAGGGAGCCATAGTTCTTTTCTCACCATGCCCGGTGCTTAGAAACAAACGAGAGCCAGAGGCTGACACCGAGGAATAAACTATTTTTGAAGTGAAAGAAATCTGAATGAGCTTGACAAAGGACAGACAAGTCTTTTAATTCCTAACTCACTCCCTAATTTTACTGTGCTATATCAGTTGCAATATACCATTAGTAGTAATTTTAACATTCTGAGAAGCCATGCATAATTAAACAGTTATTTATGTGATAAGCTCCAGACACATGGTATTAATTTGTAGTTGTGAGCTTTTACAAAAACACGCTTACTAACATAGAAACACCTGCCTGGCTCTACCAGGAAGAAATGGTGAACTATCAATTATAGGTTCACAGACTGCAGTTGCCTACAGAACCCTGAGCGCTTGGCTACCACTCTGGTCAAGGCCCTATTCTCTGCCAGCAGCTTCTCATTTAACTCCCTCAGAGGTTCAATTTGGTTTATGTGGTGCAGGTTCTGCAGGAATCAGAACATAAAGAAATCGGAATAAAAAATAAGAAAATACTCAAGAGTACAATAAGAACATAGAGAATCACAGAAAATGAACCCAAAAATGAAATCTTAAAGGAACACTCCAGTGCTTTTGGAAAGGCAAACAATTTATTCCTAGAATTCCATGTCAAGCTAAGCAATACATTAACAAAATCCAAAAGATTTGTTTCTACTTTTCAAAGCTACTTAAAAATAATGGTCTAATTACAAACTAATTCAGTAAAATGTATTAAAACTTGAAATTCTAATTTCATGAGCATAATTCTGATGTGAGAAAGATATTTTATAAAAGACAATGTGGTGACAGTTAATCAACTAACTACACCATTTTGTTCCTTCAGTGTCCAATACTCCCAACAAAAACTTACTACACGGGTAAGTAGAGAAGGATGCCTCGCCTGTCACAGTCTCAGGCCACTATCTTCCTCTGTCAATACTGAAGACTAACTGTAGGACTTGTAGGGCTGGCAAGTCCTCCACAACTGTGACATGTCCCCAGCCTCAGTAACTTCTACTTTAAACGAGAGTTCACCTTTTCTCTTCCCTTCTATAGTTTACCATGAAAGAAAAAGTGAACTACATACAGAAATGCAAACCTCACTCACATAGCTGTTTAATTTGTTTAAATACCTGAATATCAGAAGTGCCATACAAATTGACTAGCAGTTCCAAACCATAGTTCCCAGATGAAGTAGCACATGCCTTTCTTTAATCCCAGCACTCGAGAGGCAGAGGCAGGGGAATCTCTGTGAGCTCAAGGCCAGCCTGGGCTACAGAGCGAGATCCAGGACAGCCAGGGCTACAGAGCGAGATGAGCCCCCGTCTTCTTGAAAAAACAAAACAAACTAAACCCATGGCCACACAGATGGCCTGGGCAGTCTCAGTGGGTCAGAAGACAAAACAAGGAAACTGAATGTAAGAAGGGAGCTTGTAGGGAGGAGAGGGGGTAGGGCTTGAGGGAGGAGTGAAACAGAAGAAGGTGCCAGATCAGAGTAACCAGAATGAATTATACAGGTATAAGACTCTTGAGAAAAAAATTAATAGAAATTATAGTAAGAAAATGATTTTGGCCTGGCAAGATGCCTTTAAGCCTGAGTTCTAGCTTGAGTTCAATCCCCAGGATGCACATGGTGGAAGGGAAGAACGGGCTCCCAAAAGATCCTCTGTCCTCAACACTCATGCATGGTACTGCACCCATCCAAATATAAACACAAAATAAATAAACCAATAAACCTGAAAAATGTAACAAAATGTTCCAGGTTTTAATTCCTCTTCTAGATTACTAAAAAGAAACATGATATAGAGAATTCACAAATTGGGCCATCAGAATTGAGAACATGAACCAGCACGGCTTACTTACTTTGAGCTCCTCTTCCATTTCAGATATTCTTCTTTCCAGAGCTCTTCGTTCCTAGATCAATTTAAGGTACCAATAATTATTTGATTATATTCCCACTACCTTTTATATTGTGAAATAGTGATACTTCAGCATTAAAGATACAATCAAGAGCAGTGAACACAAAGACGTGAGGCCAGTGCTGTGTAAGGAGCTTTCTAGAACTGGGAAACAAACTGAAGATCTTCTAAAATTACTTTCCATAAGCTCTTTCTTTAAAGTTCTGCTTTTCTAGTAAGATATTACACAACATATTCAAATGATAATTGTTTTTAGTTCCGATAAAACTGAGGGATAGAGTAAGGCATTGTTCAAGACTGAGGACTATCCAGAAGAGAACACACGCACACACAAGGATGCAATTAAACCAGGTCAGGAGAGAGAGGCAAGAAGCAGACGTGCTGCAAATATGTGTACTTTACAATTCCCAAGGACTCCTGAGAAACTCATTCATGTCCTCTACTCACAAGGTTTGCTGTGAATTAGTTATGCAATTCACTTTACAGCTTTAGCTCTACAGATTTAGTCACAGAGTTTGACACTGTGTGCTGCGTTAATGCGGTGAATATAGGAGAGCAATTACAGCATTTACTTTAAACTTATTTCCAAGAGTGGCAGGCAAAGCCAACACACAATCTATTACTGCAGTGTACTGTTTTATTTTCCCTTATCTGATAAGCATTTCTAGAGTGTTATGCACAGAGCAAGCAGCAGTCATTGATGAACTGTAAAACTGGTTAGGTCATACCGCCCAGAAGATACTGACTCTTGCCGGTCACCTTTCAGATACAAACCATTGACATTTAGTTTAACAACACTGAAACCATTTCAATGACATTCTTCCCCAGATTAACAATTAAATGTTAATATTTAGTACAATTATTGTAAATGTCAATGTGTTTAGAGCAGGTGCTTTTCAACAGAGGGATGGAAACCCACTTACAGACTTATAAGTACCATGTTAGATTCATGTAATATCAACATGCTTCAAAATGATTATAGACATGTTACTTTATAATAGGCCTTCCTTCTAGCTAAGAACACAACCATGACAAATTCACATAAATCTCTGTACTTCTCATATTTGATCCTTACAACTTTGTGATATATATATATATATGTATATATGTGATATATATATATATATACACACACACACACACACATACACACACACATACACACACACAAAATCAATTCTGGACTTATAGGTAATACTCTCATGAACCTCAATTTTACTAGGTGTCTTCAAGATTTTAAGTCAATTATAGGGCAATACAAGAACACTATTCCCAATTGCCTGATCCTAATAGCCCCCACCCAAAAAAACCTGTTAATTGTCAAAATGAAAACCATAAACTGTTTAGTACAGTGTCTGCCTTATACACTGAGAACACCAAATTAGCGTTAACATTTCTTAACCTTAATCTGTAATGTTAAATAACTGCAATCTATGTGATTTATCTGTATTGGATGATCAGAAACAGGGTCGGTGAGAAGAACAGCACAGAAAGAAAGGTGTGTGTGTACCACGGCAGCAGGCATTAAACTAGCATCTACCTATACTTGATAACATCACTGGTGCTCCTGCTTGGGCCAACATTTGTAGAATAAGCACTGCCTTCGTAAAACATATTCTTCAAAAGTGTTGTTGTGAAACACATATAAATTTTACTTTATTCTACTATGTTTCCCATATCAATAATTTATACAAGTACAAGAACTGATCTTAGTAGTTCTACATGTCTTAGGGATAAAATTCAGTGTTACCTATTATAAGATATATAGCAATATGAACAATATGCAGTAATATGAAATTTAATAAAATATGTGATTCTGAACTTTCAGCAATTACTAGTTACCGATCTTTAAAAATGCCTTCAAATACTAATTTTAAAATTCAGTGAAATCATAATAAAAGAGGAATTACTGTGTAGAACAACTCAATAAATAACAGACATTAACAGCCTATAGTTTATTTTATTTTACTCTGTACCCTTTTTGTTTTGGTGAAAAGTCAAATTGATAATTAAAAAAAAGTTGGAAAAGAAAAGTGCTTCCACATCAATTGTTTCTGGTTATTTATTCTTTGACCTCAAGATCGATCACAGTAACCATGATGCACATTCTTCTTTTCTACTACTGCTCAGATGTGCTACTTTCTATACGTTTTTTTCCCTACACTTGGATCACTGTTACATTCTCAAGATTTCAGACTAAACTGATAGATGTACTCCTATTGCCATGTCAAGATTCCTGAGTAATAATAGTAACTGCAGAGAAATACAAGTCAAAGACCACAACCAACAAAAATATTGTAGGAGAAAAGAAACTGATGTAAGGGTTTCCAATATCAACATTTCTTCTTGCTTGCAATACCATACTACAGTCCATAAAAACGTAACAAACCACCCACTGATTATCCAAACAATACTAATTGAGTAAGATGGACACTTACCCTTTTTTCCATCTCCAATAGTGACCTATCAGCAAATCTTTCTTGTCTCTGTAAAAAAGAAATTAAAAAAGCAGATGTAAATGCAATAATGATGAGGGAATACAACTTAACTCTCCTTGGTAGATGTTACAAGAAACAATTTTCAGGCGGCATAATACAATTCAGGTGGTATAATAGGCGAATTTCAATAAAGAAATACAAATAAAAACAGGACATGTGTTGAAATGTTACACAAAAGTGATGTTTCAGAGTGGAATGGTCTTAATAGCTCTCACTTTATATATCTTCATTTTTTCCTTACCAGTTCTAGTTTGAGGGGAAATGAGCAACTACAACAGCATGAAAAACATCCTAGCCTCCCTCAGATGCTCACTATCTTCTTGACCCACCAGATTCCAGTGCCCTGAATAAAGTAGGCTTAGTAACAGGTGAATGTTTTTGTATGAAGCAGGCAGACAGTGCCTCGCAGGACACCCAGACACTCACTTCTCAAGCTAAAGAAGAGAATCAGGAATCTGCATGTGTTCATGGCTGTAGAAAAATCCCTCTTTTCTTTCAGACCCAGTCCTAAGCACACTTTCTACTACTGATCCCCAAGTCTCCCTCCACGGCATTCTTCCATAAGCTGTGCAGTGACCTTACACGGGGCCGTTCAGCTAGTCACATTCCAGCAGATCTACACCGGAGAGTAACGGACTGCTGTCACTTCTCCTCCTACAGGAAAATGAGGTGACAAAGGGACACAGGAAAGGGAGGGCACGGAGAAGCGAGTTCAGCAGAGAACACACAGCTCAGCTGAGTCACCATGTAACAGAGCGTCACACTAGGTGAACAGCGAATGCTAACTTTGCCGAGAAAATGTGACCATATTCCTGAACAACACAATGTTCAGGGTTCTTGTTATATGCTCGCAGGCCCAGTCAGTTATTTATGCAACCTGAAGGGTATGTCAGTTATCTTGACACCGTACTATGAAGCATGCTCTTGTCTGCCTTACTTCTCTGTTTATCTTCACAATAAACTCCCAGCAACAATTGCATCTTTTTAACACTATAATTCACCTGACTCTGGAATTCAGCACACCATCTGCTGTGCATAGACAAGTGCTTTGTAATACAGCAGTAGTTAGAAATGGAAGGGGAAAGAGCTGCTAACAAGAGCTCCACATGGAAAATGAACTTTTAGAAATAAAAAGCAGGCATAAGAACTGGCTAAGAAAAAAAGCATGAGGCGGGCGGTGGTGGCGCACGCCTTTAATCCCAGCACTTGGGAGGCAGAGGCAGGTGGATCTCTGTGAGTTCAAGGCCAGCCTGGTCTACCAAGTGAGCTCCAGAAAAGGCGCAAAGCTACACAGAGAAACCCTGTCTCGAAAAACAGAAAAAAGGAAAAAGCATGTACAGTTCTTTCAAGTTGGACTCTAGTAGCTGTTCAACAAGTTTGTTTTCTTAGGAGTTGGTGTGATCCTCAGAGCACTCTGTAGATTTCAAGTATGAAGGCCTTATTATTCTTTGATCAATTTTCAATTTCCTGTTTGCTTGTTTGAAATGGTGAGGCAAAGGAGGAGGAGATACACCTATTTCTAATTCTCAAAAATAGTGTCCCATGGGAAAAGACCTTGGGAGACAATTCCAAGTTCCTAGGTAAATTCTGCGCTTCGTCATCACTAAGCTGTTCCACAGAAAGAAGTTATAAAGGAGTAAACATTGTCATCCTCCAGCACTATGACATCAAAAGAGCTTCTTAACAAGTACTTGTGTGTGTGTGTGTGTGTGTGTGTGTGTGTGTGTGTGTGTGAGAGAGAGAGAGAGAGAGAGAGAGACAGAGACAGAGACAGAGAGAGACAGACAGACACACACACACATACACACAGAGACATGGGTATGAGCACCCTCAGAGGTCAGGACAAGGTGTCAGATCTCCTGGAACTGGAGTTACAGGCAAATGTGACACACATAGGCATTAGGAACTGAATGACTTCAGTCCTCTAGATTAGCAGGAGGTACTCAATTGCTGAGCCAGGCCCTCAAATCACTTTTACTTGAACAACAGGAACTGTTCATAACACATACAAAATTACTCTTTAAATTAAAACAAACAAAAAACAACTTTATATATATGAGTGTTTCCCCTACATGTGTGTCTGTGTACCACTTGCCTGAGGTGCACACGTAGGTCAGAAGAGGACGACATCAGATCCCCTGGGACTGGAGTATACACCATTGTAAGCCACTGTGTAGATGCTGGGAATCAAACCTGAATCCTTTGGAAGCCATCTCCATTTGGGAGATGTAACTCAGTCTTGTATGTGCAAAACTTTGGGGTTCGAGTTTCTGCATCACAAAAAGCCCTTGAATTCTTTCCCTGACTATAATTCTGTATGTTTATATTTCAGAAATCAGTATTTAGTTAACTGTTAATTATGTTGACTCCTTTTTTATCACTAAATAAAGCATTATAATTAACCAAACATATGTTCAGAAGTAATGTTTCAGAAAAATCAGATGTAAGCTTTTAGGTACACTAGATATACTAAGTCATCCCTGCTATCTTGAGACTAACAAAGAGAAAAGGGTACAAACCTGGGTAGCCTTTTCCAACTGCAACTTTAGATCCGTTAGTTCCATATTTGTATCATGTAGCTGTGCCTTTAGTTTTTCATTTTCAGCTAAAATTTGTTCATAAAGCTGGAAAAGTTAAGGAAGAACAGATTACTTTTGTGGCTCTCCGAAAGAGATCTCAATGACTACAATATTAAAGTGGAAAAATTAATACAGATGTGTTATACTCTGACAATATATTTTAATTATTTAAGTAGAAACAAGTCACTTAGAACTTGCAAATTTGAGGTCAGTCTGCACTAAATAAAATAGTAAGGCTCTGTCTAAAGAAAAGATAATAAAACAAAATATGTCTGTGTATATATGCATACTTCCTTCCTTCTTTCTGAATGGCCCTTTCCAACTCATCCCAGCAACAGACAGAGACAACAAATATAAAGCCCTGGGTACTTTCCGTCTCTCTCTAAGACACATGTTACCTACCCTAGTTGTCAGAAACTAATAATAAAATACGGCATTTCAAAATACTGATTTAGCCTGGGTGTGTGGTGGCATACGCCTTTAATCCCAGTGGTTTCAAGGGCAGGTGGATCTCTGTAAGTTTGAAGGCAGACTGGTCTACAAAGCAAGTTTCAGGACAGCCAGGGATACCACTCAAAAAAACAAACAAACAAAAAAACCAAACCAAAACAAAAGCCCTCGATTTCTTTATAAGCAAGTTTCACAGAACAGTATTAACATAGATGCACATTATACATGTATGTAAATACAAACTAAAGAACCCAGATACCTTTTTGAAGTCAGCTGAGTCCTCCTTCTCTAGCCTGCTACTGTAAGGTTTTCTTTCTTCTAAGTAACTGTATGAACTAGAGCGACCCAGCAAGGGGTCATGTCGATCACTCGATGACGTGGAACTGCTGTCATACCTTCAAAGGACGAGTTGAAAACAAAAACTTTATTACAGGCTTCTTCCACAAATTATATTAGTACACACTGAGTACAGAGCACCTTGTTATTCCCAAACAGTAAGTAACAGTCTAAGTTGTTATTGATTTTTTGTGATATATAATAAACAGGAAGTTATTCTTAATTTTTGTATCTAAAAGCTTTATATTATGCTACATTATTTAAGGTTTAAATGACCTTTTCATATTTTATTATAACACTTTATAACATGATTCATTATAGTCCAACTGGTGGCACTGTTCCCTTTTTTGGTGATATATAGCAGTGTTTAGAATTTGTAGCATCTTAGATTTGATGGAATAATGAATTAATTTTCTAAGTGTCCATAATGGTTTGTCTTAAACAGGAAGTGTGTGTTATCAGTAACTGTGAATTCCTTGGTTATTTGGTTCTGAATTCAGGTTACCTCTTCTGATAAGTAATATTGCTTTACATTTCAATTCAACAGAATCACCAGCATATGAAATTTATTGTTATTTTCACAAGGACCATGAGCAAGAGTTGTGGGCAAGGAAAATGGATCAAGATTAGAATCAAGGACTGAGTGATTTTGAGCTGAGATGACGAGAAATGTGTCAACTCATACATTTTCTTTCCTTTTTCTTTTTTTTCCAAGACAGAGTTTCTCTGTGAAACAGTCCTGGCTGTCCTGGATCTCGCTCTGTAGACCAGGCTGGTCTAGAACTCACAGAGATCCACCTGTCTCTGCCTCCTGGGTGCTGGGATTAAAGGCGTGCACCACCACTGTTCACCATCTTAATTAATTTCTAAAAACGTATGCATTTTCAAAAATCATCTGTGTGTGTACGCGCGCGCGTGTGCATGTGTGTGTGTACGTCACAGCACCCACACACAAGTCAGAGAGAGTTGGTTCTCGCATCCCACTTTGTGGGTCCTGCAGACTGACTCAGGTGCTAGGCTTGGCAGCACCCTTCACAAACTGAGCCATTCTGCCAGCCTAGGTCATCTGCAGTTTTACACATTTTTATTGCCCATTTAATACTATAAATCAACAAAATTCCTAAGTATCCAGCAACATATTCTTTATCAAAGGTAAAAATGGAGAAAAAAAATCAGGAAAAAAAATTAAACATACCTAGAAACAGAATCCGTCTAGAAAGTAAAAACAAAAACAAAATGCATGTTAAATTTTATCCTTTCATTACAACAATGCTATTCACACTATTAACCAAACCTATTCATTATTTATGCTTTTCATTTTAGTATGGTCATTTTTAGGGAACTGTACAGAATCACTATATTTTTGCATGTACAAAACCATACAACATCATTTTGAAACATTTTCTGTTGACTTCCTGCATAACTGAGCATATATTATTATTTAAATAGTTAAGAAAAATAAAAAGGACTAAGAAAAATATCCATGACTTATTATCACTCAGAGGGGAATGTGACATAAGAAAGTTTACTCTGTGACACCTCAAAACAGCCACTTTACTCATCCTTGTTTTTAAGACATTAGCAGGAGGCAGACAAATGGCCACCACGTTTCTGTAGAACAGTATACATAGTTTATCTAAAATTCTAAAAACAGCTTCATATTCCTTCTAGATTTAGCGATTAACCGATAAGAAATATGATTATTTCCCGCATGTGGCAGGCTACACTGAGTTCCCATAACTCTTCTTTTCATGAAATGGTTAATAGGATAAATCATCATCAATTGGGATGAATGTAAATTCTTTTGGTGGGATGGTATTTAGTTCTCCCTCTCTACTATCACTTTATCTACAATTTTCTGTAAGATAATTATTCAGAATTGGTTTGTTAAGACTCTTGGGTTTGGATATTTGTAATTTTTACACGTTCTAAAATTACTGTGTTTCTTCAGAACTGTTTAATCTTTTTTAGACTAACAAGGGTTTACTAATACTAAAGTCTATTCAATTTTCTTTGCAAAATTAATTTTGCCCTTGCTCCTAGTACTTAATATGTTTAATTTATTGACTTAACTCTTCAGTTTTATAGAAATTTAACTATCAAGAAGACTTAAAATTTAGAGATATTAAATTCTATAAAACATTCAGCCGGGGTGGGGGGTGGGGGGTGGCGCACACCTTTAATCCCAGCACTCGGGAGGCAGAGCCAGGTGGATCTCTGTGAGTTCGAGGCCAGCCTGGTCTACAGAGCGAGATCTAGGACAGCCTCCAAAGCTACACAGAGAAACCCTGTCTCAACAAAACCAAAAAACATTCAGACACCTAAAATATGTACATGCCACATTTATTTTCAGTTTTGTTCACTAAGCCTACCAGTCAGAAGTCACTCCGATTCTATTTATCTTTAAGAACCATGGTGTTGCCACTATTTCCAAAAGCTAAACTTTGACCACCCCCCAAGCTCCAGAAAGTTTACTTTCTAAATAATTTTAAATCAAAATTTAAATTATTTCAATGGTATATAATAAACAGTGTTACATATGCTCACAATGCTATGAGATCCATCACACAAACAACCACCTCTCTCTTCCTATCCCCCTCAGTCCTGGTGAGCACAATCTGACTTTCTGTTTCCAGAGTATGACATTGTTAGATACCTGAATCAGGGCAAACATAGTTATCTGTCCTTCTGTGTCTTGCTAAGTTCATTCAGCATTCCCTTGCTCTCTAGTTACACTTTTTCCAAAAATAAAAATACCCTTTACATCTTTGTAAGTAATAAGTTCACGTAAATGTCTATAGTTTATAAACATCTGTACCTTCCCATCCATTCATCCAATCCCTAGACAATATCTTAACTGTAATATAACTACCCATACAAATACAACAGGAACTTAGGCACATACATTTAGTTTCCTGTTTTCAATTACAAGCAATGTTACAATGTATTCTCTATAGATTTATCTTTACATACTTCATTTACATAATTTAGAATAAATATCTAGAAGTGGAAATAATAAACTTAAAAACCTGAACACTTCCTTAATGCTTCTGATATGTATTTTTTAATTAAAATTGTAGGATGATGATGATGATGATGATGATGATGACGACAATGAAAAGGATGCTGTATAGTGTCTTCGGGGTACATACCTGAGGACAAGCCTTAGGAGTCGATTCTCTCCTTCTGCCAATGGGGAGTGAGTTTACCTGCTCAACTCCTCAGCTCAGTATTAATTTTCTCATTGTGCTGGCTATCTACCTACTTAGCTAAAGATCAAAAGGATCTTTTGAGTCAAAACAGGTATACTTTAACCTAGAAGCAATGTCCACAGTTACCTAGTACCTGTGGAAAGAGCCTTTAAACGGTTTATTATTCTGGACAGTCAGTAGAGGAGCTACAAAAACAGCCAGGGGAAGAGGAAGCTGCAACTGTACCATGGGAGGTGTCTTTTCAGAAGACCCTTGTGGTGTGATTAAGGTATAATTAAATCAATTCTAAAAACATGTAACAAAATCAGAGGCATATTTTCTTTAGATCACAACTTTGCCAACTTCAGGGCTAAAACCTGAGTTTATGCCTTCTAGATTTCTGTCACTTGGAGTACCTTCCAGTATTTTCCTTTGGTCAATATATGCTTACACTTCTTTAGTTCACTTTTTCATTCCTTCCCTTTCACCTGCTCAACTCTGAAGGTTAGGCTAAAACAGACTGTACGCACTCACAGTGCATGATGTGATTAATTCTGACAGGCGCTGTGCCCCTCCTCCTATCTAAATACTCTTGATGCCCCAATCATCACTCACACTACCCACAGTGGGTAGATCAGCGTGCAGTAACTATTCCGAATGAACAAATACAGTTGAGCATGGTTAAAGGGAACTTCCAAGTGTACTCCGTGTGGGATAATGCCATTTACCTGGGTCTCCTTCTTATTGGAACCATCTTCTGTATCCGACAGCCGTTCTTGCTCAGTTTCATCACTCTAAAGCAGTGTCAAATCAAGTTACAAAAAACAGACACAGATGTTGAACACTTGATATTTTTGACCTTTTGAAGTTAAAATGATTCTTGCAGAATATACCATGAAACTTTTATGTATGTTCAAACTTTTCAATATTAAAAATTTTAAAGGAAACAAATACATTTCTTCCCCCTTTTTCCTTATCCTTTATGCATTATTTCCCAGTTTCAAAATTAAGTTATTTTTATTTTTAATCTATTTTTAATAGTTTTTGTCTGTACTTCAGAAGCTGTAAGTTACATTTCTGATATAGACTGCTTTAAGCAAAGTTTATAATTTCCTAATTCTTAATTTTTTTGTTTTGTAAACCTTAAGTTCTATGTGGATATTATGTCTAAGTTTCCTTAAAACAAAAAGAAACAAACACAAAAAAGCCACATACATCCTTAATTACTCAACTGTACATGCAAGCATTTGGACATACTGGACAATGTAAAGATGTTAAAAGTATTCAACTTCTTTAACATGTTCTCCTAATCTATGATACTGTCCTCATGTATCATAGACCCTTATATATTTTAAACTGTATATACCAATATTATTTGTACTACATGTAATCACACTTTTAATATAAAATAAAATGAAGATAACTAAGTCTCCAAAATTTAAAAAAAAAGTTGGCTGGAAAACATTGTTTATAGGAAAAGTAAACTGAAAATAAAAGTTCTGAAAAGATACATTATAAATAAACTTATGAGAAGAAAGTTTCTTCCTTTTAGAAGGTGGTTTTTTTTCTTCTTTTATTTTTATTTTTGAGACAAGGTTTCTTTGTGTAGCTTTGGCTGTCCTGGGTCTCACTCTGTAGACCAGGCAGACCTCAAACTCAGAGATCCACCTGCCTCTGCCTCCCGAGTGCTGGGATCAAAGGCGTGTGCTACAGCCCAGCTGTAACCTTCTGTTTTTTCAATGGAGGAATGTATACAATTTAGAGATCAAATATTTTATAGAATGAAAGTGAATGCATTGCTATATGTAACAGCACAAATGTACTTTAAAGATAGAATACAGCTGTACTCAAATGAGCTTACTAGTTGACTTTGAAAGTGAGGATGATAAAGAAAGAATATGGAGACTTTGTATTGTCATTTTTATGCTGTCACCAAGCTATATATTTATTAATTATGTTTCTGGATAAACATCATACTTTAGTAAAAAGGTTTTTTGGATTGAGGTTGTACCTCACCAATAAGGCATTTGTTTGCCTAGAACGTATGTTGCCCCAAATTGACCAACCTCAGCTTTATGAAGAATTTACTAAAAAATGTTGAAAACAGAAAAAAATACCAAGAGACTACATTTATTCGGGTTTTATGTATGTGCATGTGTGTGCACATTTGGTGACTGTTATAAAGTATTTTAAAATTTAATGACTGGACTGATGATCTAAAACATATATACTCTCAGGGATGTAAGAATCTGAGCAAGTATTTCCGGGAAGGTTAAGTATGCTATATCAAGCGTTTTGAACAGGTTCTCACATCTTGTTTCCAAAAGGAAACTCCAGTAGACCGTCTTTTCTCTCTGGGCCGCCGTCGCTCTCTGATCGATTTAGCCTGTGATTTATCTTCACCTTCTTTTTCCTCTTCTTTTTTCTCTCCCTCTATTATGGATTACATAAACCACATGATTGCGATTTAGCCTGACAATGTTTTCACAATCATACGTCAAACGATTCCAGGGCTGGCTAGGTGGTTCAGTGGGTAAACACAATTGCTGCCACACCAGGGGACCCACGCAGTGGAAGAACAGATTCTGACAAGACGTCTTCTGACTTCCACTAGTGTGACATTATTCTTACCTTTATATGTATGTCCTCGCCCAGCACACACAAAATAAATGTTAAAAAAAAAAAAAAATCACACCCAAATTCTAGGTTAGTGAAGCCTGCATTTCTCCAATTACAAGTAATTTTTGCCTTCATCAGTATTCGTGTATATCTGGTATAAGCATACATTTCAATCTCCCAATAAGACACATTTATGGTCATGAGAACAAATTACTTCTACTTTCTTGCTGTCCAAAATAAAAACGTAAAAGACGATATAATATTTTTAAGTAGAAAAGAATGGAACTGATGGGAAGAGCAGGGCTCCAGTTATTAATGTGTGGGAGCCAGCCATACCCCAGACTAGTCATGTGAGAGGATGGGGTAGACGGCGGGAGCCCGTATCAGCTGCTGCTCTACCACGGTCTCCTGTGACTGCAGAACCGCTCCATTTCCATTCTAAGGGCAAACTCTCCTTCTGAAGAATACAGCTAGCTTTCACTAAACCAAATCAACATAAGCAGGACTTCTGTTTCCTCCTGCAAGAATACAGGGGTCTTCGAATGCAGACACACATGGAACACAACTGATTACATTGTCTGTTTGTTTCTGTTCAGTAAATCAGTTTAAGATGTTCTTCTTAGGGGGAGGGGCTTGGACCTGCCTCAACTGAACGTCCCAGGCCCTGCTGACTCCCTGTGGGAGGGAGGCCTTGCTTATCTGAGGAGGGAATGGGCGCATGGGTTGCGGGGGGGGGGGGGGGGGGGGGTGTGGTGTCCGGGGAGCAGGAGGAGGGAAGAGGGGGAACCTGTGGTTGGTATGTAAAATAAATAAAAAATTTCTTAATTAGTCGCACTATTAATTAGGAGACCCGCTCCAAGGATTACTTCAAGGACAAAGTGCTTTCTTACCTCTTTCACTTTCTTTCGCTAATCCCCGGGAGTAGGCAGAAGTTATACCTACAAGACTGTTTGGCCTGTTTAGTTGACTTGATGCATAGAGCGAACTGCTTACAGTAGAAAGAGAAGAAGAAGAAGATGATGGGGTGGTTGAACTGGAGGTCGACACTGGTCTGTAACGTGTATAAGGCTGTGAACATGAAAGTGAAGACCCATTGGAATCATTAAGACATGTAAGGTACAACACTGGCTTCACAGGACACGCACTCTTCTTCTCATCATGCCAAGGCCGTTCAGACTCCAGCCAAGCCGGCCGGGTATGTGGTGCACTGCTTATGAGGCCACACAGCTCAGAGCCGTCAGAACACTCGCGACAATCTCACACGGCTGTGCTGCCCAGCATTACCTCATCGTATGTTCTCGAGTACTTCTGTTTATAGTCATCTTCTCTAGAGGCTTCGGACTCCTTCTTTTCTTCTTGTTTCTCCTTATCCTGTTTCTCTTTTTCCTCTTTTTCTTTCTCCTCATTTTCTTGGTCTCTGGTTCTTGTGGAACGACTTCTTCCTATTGTTTTTTCAGCTTCCTGAAGATCAGTCAGGGTCACCCCCTGCACACCACAAAAGCACGAATGGTGAGACACACCAAAGCTCCTTTAGAAAGAACACTTCACAAGTTAAGAAATCAAACAGGAATGCAACTTTAGTATAGCAAATCACATTCAGTTTATGAACAGCAACAAGACAGGAATTGGGGAAGTTACAACTACAGATAAGAAATGTCTCCATTGACAAACTAACAAAATACTACGAAAGATAGAAAACTCTGAATGTATGTTTCTATTTTCAGAAGAAGAGCCAATCCATATAATACACCATTTATATAATACACTACATGTATTCCTTTTCACACATTAACTTAAGGCTTGACCAAATCTTCAATAAGTAAGTACTGTTTTCAGGTTAGACCACTGAAAACAAGGTAAATGGAAAAAGTAGTTTAAGACCAAGCAAATGTAATGCTTTGAAAGGCAAGTAATAAAGTTCAAACAGTTGAATCTGTGCTATGGGGTTCCTCCATTGTGGGAAAGATACCTATCCTAATCAGAATGATGAGCAGGAAGTAAGACAGTAACTAGCCTGAGAGACATTGAACTTATATTTGCCCATTTGCTGTTTTCTATACTGAACACAGGCCTACCTATTCTCCATTCCTTCACCTCCACATATTCTTAAGACTTCAACAATTATAAGGCATCATGCGGCTGAGCGGTGGTGCATGCCTTTAATCTCAGCACTCGTGAAGTAGAGGCAGAAGGATCTCTGAGTTTGAGGCTAGCCTGGTCTACAAAGTGAGTTTCAGACAGACGGGGCTACACAGAGAAACCCTGTCTCAAAACACCCCTCCCTCCAAAAACCCCAGCATCATATGACTAATTCATTTTAACACCTATAAATACTCTGTACCAGAAAGCAAATTAGGAATAGAGGATTAAAACCAACACTCACAAAGACAAAGGACATAACTAATTAGATGTAATGTGATACCAAAGTGTATACACAAAAGCTATGGAAGGGTATCTACAACAGCCTTTATCTTTTCTGACTATTCACAAAGCAAAGTGAAATGAACAAAGAGGTCATGTATTAATTGTCCACATGCTCTTTATGTAATATAATTTACATATACCTGTGTTGACCTTCTAGACTGTCTTGCTTGTCTAGATCTTGCTTTTCTTTGGGATTCAGACTCTTCGTCCCTAACAGGAGTGAGGTATGACCTATAGCAATAAATAAAAATTGTTAGTTGGAGATTCAATATTTATGAATAGAAATATTTATCGATTTTGTGATTAAAAAAAGCATAGTGTTTAATGAATTAAAAAAACAATCTTCAGAAAATGTCTGTACCTACTTTGAAATTCATTAATGCAATGTAACCATTGTTCTTATTTAATTTTTATTTTAAATGTACAAGTGTTTTACCTTCATGTATGTCTGTACTACTTGCTGCCTGAGGCCCACAGAGGCCACTGGATGCCCCTGGGAGTAGAGTTACAGATGGCTATCAACGCCATGTGGGTGCTGGGAAGCGAGTCGAGGCCCTCTGGAAGAACAAGTAAGTGCTCCCAACCACTCAGTAAGCTCTTCAGCCCATGATTATTTCTTCCTAGACAGGAACTAGTTATACTTAATATAGCATGTTGATTTCTTCCTTGCTATATTTAATTAATTTAATTTAAAAAATAATGTAACAATTTTAAAGAAGAAACCAGAGAACTGAAGATTATGTCTTGCTCTACCGAAAGAGGCATAAACATTTCATCAGCAAAGCGCCAATTCATAGATATGGAGAGGGTGAATCTAACATCTACTGAGAAATAATTCATTCCAGGTCACTTCTCTAGGGTCCCACAAATCCACTTACTAGTACTGTCCATTTAATGGACCGAGCTCTATCATTTCTTATTATATAAAAAAGGAGGGGGGGGGTTTACCCTTTCTACACCTAAAAAATTTTAAGTACATCTTCCTTCCCAAACTTGACTGCAAATTCTTTAAAACCTCCCTCTGGCCTGTTTTGTTTGTTGTATCATTCTTAGGTGACACGTGAAGATGTCTGACTTAAAGTCTCTACTGTAAAAGTTGGAATGGGTGGATTGAGATGGGGACTCTTTACATTCCTGCTATTTAACTCGCAAACTCTGAGTACAAATCATAGTCTTTTGTTTTGTTTTGGAGACCATTCCTCTGTGTAGCCCTGACTGTCCTGGAACTCGCTTTGTAGACCAGGCTGACCTTGAACTCAGAGACCTACTTGTCTCTGCCTCCAGAGTGCTGGGATTAGAGGTGTGTGCCCAGCTTCAAATCATATTCTTGGTCACATTTCAAACAAGGGCTGAGTAAGCTGCAAGAGAGATGAAGGCTTGCCTCTAGCCACTAGGACTATTTGGGGAAGTTCAATCATCAACACCTTTTGTCACTGAACCCACATCTGTCTGGAAACATGATGGAGTTCTCTTACTGTCTATGGAGTTTGGCTCATCCCACCTGCTCTGCTCTCCTGGCTAATGGCTGAGTGGATCTTGACTCAGATGTGACTTTTAACAGGGCTCCTTGTCAGCTTTAGCACCCACCTCATTGTTATTCATTCTATTCTGTAACTGGACACTGTTCATTAAAGCACACTAAGTTCCTGAGCTGACTATTAGTTTCATGCATTTGTATTTCCTCTGTGAGCCCTTTACAACTCCAAACTCAGACAATCTAGTAGCACATGCTCAAATTCCTTGGAGTCATCCACAGTCCCCCCCCCCGCTCCCCAATTTCTTTCAGAGGGTTCCCATTCCTTTCAAATACACGGGAACGTACTTATTACTGTCCATACTTCTGTTTCTGAAGTCTGCCTAAAACTAGAATATATGCTTCATTGTTCTTGGCATCCATTTTCTTAGGTAAGTAACTGCTGATGACAAAAATCAGTGGTAAAACTTAATGGTGTGACTCAAGTGTGAAGGATCGGCTTCTTGTTGCCTCTACTATGATTGCAACAACTGAGAGCAGCTCAGGAGACCTCAAAAATGGTACCCCCCCTTTGAATGGGGGCACTTAGCAAATTTACAGAAAGGCAAAGTTACACCCCAGCAATTACTTTGACTTAAGCTGTTTTTATGGCTCTGTGCTAGCTAGTTTTATGTCAACACAAGTTAGAGTCATTTGGAGAGGGAACCTCCATTGAGAAAACGCTCCCACCAGATTTGGGCAGTGGGCAAGCCTGAGGTGCATTTTCTCCGTTGATGTGAAAGGACCAAGTTCACTGTGGGCAGTGGTCCCGGGTGCTATGAGAAAGCAGGCTCAGCAAACCATGGAGAGTAGGCTAATCAGCAGTGTTCCTCCATGGTTTCTGCATCAGCTCCCTCTCTTGGATGCTGCCCTGAGCTCCTGACCTAACTTCCCTGGACAGTGGACTACATGCTGTAAGCTAAAGAAACCCTTCCCTCTTCAAGTTGCTCTTGGCCATGGTGTTTGTCACAGAAGCAGCAACCCTAACTGAGACAGCCCAACTTTAGCATATACTGTGCAGCTTCATCTGGTTGAGTATCAGATCTTGGTCAGAAAGATGTAACTCTTCTGTTTTTGTCCTCTAAACACCTATAATCAGGCAGTTTTTACCTTGACATTGCTAAAATCCCAGAGGATGTCTTTCTGCTGTCACAGCAGGTCTACGTCTATCTTAAGGAGAAGTTCTGTAACTAAGGCATTTCACAGAAGAATTCCTTCTTACCAAATCTCACCAAAATACTTGTTTTGACCTAAATTCACAAATCAAACTTTTAATTTTTTTTTTTTTCTCCCAGAGCTGAGGACCGAACCCAGGGCCTTGCGCTTGCTAGGCAAAATCCCCAACCCTACATTTTAATTTTTTAATCTTTTTTTTTTTTCCCTGAAACTTTAATGTGTTCTAAAAGTGGAGGCAGGGGTTAAAAACAAAAAACAAAAACAATAAACCAAACATCTATCAACGTTTCCTGAGTTTGGGTTTCTCCATCACTCTTACTTGAGGTTCTACTATACATGGTTTCATCAGCACCACGGTAAAGGAACTGTGTCTGATGAGCACATTTGGGACCTGCATCCTTCCATCTTCTCTGCCACCCTGAGCTTGGTATGTCTCATTTACCACTGTCGAACAATGCTCTTTCTATCAACTACCACATTCCCTGGTTTTTACTTACATGTAACAGATATTCCCAATTTCCAACAATCACACAGAATTTTCTATGTCAAGGGATTTGAAAGGAGGAAAAGAAAACTCAGCAATCCTGGTATGAAAGTTTAAAAACATTCCCGTGTACCATAAGGGTTTAATTTTATAGCCTCTCTAGGACAATCATATATAAAGAACTGCAATGTAGAAAAGGAAGTAAAGTCATTTAACTAAAGAACTTGTCCCCTTCCTTTCCTTTTTCCTTTTCATGCGGCACATCTACTAAATGTCGCAGCTCCTTAAAGCGAGAGCTTGTCTAGTGACAGTGAGGCCATATGACTACATCTGTCACTTCAGTCTTCATGAGCTGCTCTGTGAGCAAGGTAGGAAGGAAAGGGACTGCTGAGCTCTGGCTTCAGGTCTGTATGGAAACTCTACTTCCTTCACTCTGTCCTGTGTGTAGGTGTGTGCTATGTTTGTGTGTATGTGGGGGGAACATGTTTGGTGCGTGAGTGTGTGGATGCATGTGAAGGCCTGGGGTTGACATCAGCAGCTCTTCTCATTTGTGTTCCAACTTACTCATCAAAGCAGGGTCGTTCAATTAATCCAGAGCTCGCCGGCTATAGCTCACTGGGCTAGCTACCTTGCCACAGCCTTGGCACTGATGTGGAATCCGGGATCTGAATTCTAATCCTCACGCTTATGATGGAGCAAGCACTTTATTCACTGAGCCATCTCTCCAGTCCCACGTCACTATTTATTTTACCCTTGTGGAAAATAGCACTAACCTCAATCTACCCTTTATCCCAATAAGCCTGGATTCTTTTTAAATTCACTTCCAAATTTCCACAGATGTTAAATTCTCGTAATTGTTTAACATATGCAGGAGATAAGTCGTTAGAAGGCTTGTAAAATCTGTGCACTTTAATTTTCTGTGCAGTATGTCTCCAATTAGCATAAAGTCCTGGCCTATTAACCAATATAAAGTTTTTTCTTTTTTAACTAAAGATTTTTCCTAATGATTTATTAAAAATTTATTTATTTATATTTTATGTATGAGTGCTCTGCATGTATACCTACACACCAGAAGAGGGCACCAGATCTCATTACAGATGGTTGTGAGCCACCATGTGGGTGCTGGGAATTGAACTCAGGACCTCTGGAACAACAGCCAGTGCTCTTAACCCCTGAGCCATCTCTCCAGCCCCGTAATGATTTATTTTACAACATTTTATTTTAGTGATATTAACTGAAACACTGTATTTACTTATAATGCTATTTTAATTGGTCAACCAAATTATATATTTAAGTTTCTTTTCTTCCAGAGTGAATACGTTCTTTAAAAAAAGATTTATTTATTTAATGTGCACTGGTGTTTTGCCTGTATATAATGAGTGAGGGTGCTGGATACCCTTGAACTGGAGTTACAGATGGTTGTGAGTTGTCATGTGGGTGTTTGGAATTGAACCTGGGTCCTCTGGAAGAGCAGCCAGTGTTCTTAACCACTGAGTTATCTCTCCAGCCCCAAGTAAATATATTTTTGTTTTTTTAAAATAGGGTTTTACTATACAGTTTGGACTGGCTTGGAAATCATTATATAAGCTCAGACTGGCTTTTATCTTGACTTTTCTGTCTCAGCCTCCTGGGTGCTAGGATTACAGGCATGAGCCACCATGTCTAGCTCAGAGGTATATTTGTCTTTTTTTTTTTATTTAAAAGAAAAATGAGAGAGCTATGGGAAAATGATGACAGAGAGTAACCATACTAAAATAATAGTTCTGTGTAAATATGGAATTACATATAAGATACATTATGCATTATGGTAAATAATAAGCACTTACACTGAAATATTTTCTGTCATTCTGTTCTATCTATCTATCTATCTATCTATCTATCTATCTATCTATCTATCCATTCATCATCCATCCACCCACCCATCCATCTATCCATCTAGATTCTATCACACCTATTCTACCTGTTTGATGTTAAGTTTTTTTGACTTTTCAAACAAAAATTAATTATCAGGGGGTTGTGAAGATGACTGACTTCTGGCTAAGCATACTTGCTATGTAAGTATGAGGGCCTGAGCTAAAATCCTTGGTTCTCACATAAAAGGTGGGCATGGCTGCACATGCTTCTAACTAACTAGACCTAGCATTAAGGGCCGAGACAGGTAGATCTTGTAAGACAGAGCATGTTCCCGTACGTATGTATGCAGCTGCAAATACCACAGAAATACTAAACCTCATTTCCTCAGTGCTAGGGCCTCGCTAGAGGAAGAACATATTAGGGTGGGCTCTGAGATTTCCAATCGGTCTATTGTTCCCAGCGCTTCCTCAGCACCCTGCTCTAGTCACACCTGCCTGCTGCATGCACCCCGCCATCATGGAGTCAAAGCAAACAACCCTCTCTTTTAGAAGTTGCCTTGGTCACAGTGTTTTTATCACAGCAACAGAGAAGTAGCTGATATCCTTATCACATGTCTGCGAATAACACAACAGAACAAACAAGCAAAGAGCACAAAGGAGCCCAACCCGGGCGAGCATATCAGCAGACCTGGTACTGCCAGGACCTTTACACACCTGCGTCTCTCCCTGACCTCCGATGTGCAGGAGGAAACAGGGCCGGCAGTAGTTGTAGTCAGGGTTGGGGTAGGAGCTGCAGCATTTACAACAGTTGGAGCGACAGGGATGGTCACTGTGGTAGGAGCACTGTCCTTTCCTTTCTCAGTACTATCCTCAGCCCACAAACGATCTGAGGCACTACAGCGTCATAAGCAGCAACACAAAAAGAGAAAAGGAAAACAGCTAAACAACGAAAGCCATTTCTACAAGCTGGAAACATGTGACAACAGGGATGGATTTTTTAAAAACACAAGATGAGACTTCTTGCAATTAGCAATCAAAACGCTCAACCAGAGCTGTCAAAGAAGAAAATTTTTATTTTAAGCAATGTAATTTAAGACCTTAGTTCCCCCCCCAGACATGCATAATTGCTTGTTTTAGAACCAATTTTTGCTTAAAAATGATTTTAACAAGGTAAATAAAAAAATCCAGAGCCCACATTCTTCTACAAACAACGCATGCACGTACATAAGCACACAGTAGACCTGGACACGGAATGTCTCGGGGACTCACCTGCTTTGTGTGCCTGTAGAGGAAGACCCCAGGGGAAGCTTTGCAGTAGTGCTTGTGCTGGAAAGGAGGCTTTTCTGAAGGCCAGCTGCAGAGGTAACTGTTGGTGTTGACGTGGTGCTTGGAACACTAGAACTAATCAAATCATCTTGTCTTCTACCAAAGGAGCAACTGAAGGAAAGAGTCATTTCTCTATAGACTGTGTCTGTATGTGTAGTCTGTAGTCACTATCGTATAAATCACACAATTTCACACCAGGAAACAAACTGTGTTCCTAATCATAACCACCAGCTCCAGCACCAAGAGTTGCATCTACAACTTGCTAGAGTATAGATTAATTTCACCAATTGATAGTTTAGAATTGTATGCCTCCTCCAAATGCCTTCAATACAGTCAATACTGCACATTTTTAGAATATGCTTGATCATATGGTCATGCCAGGCTGGTCCTAACATAAACGTGGAATGGACTCATTTAAGAAAAATAAGGCACCTGACATTTCTGAAGAAAAGTTTTTAGCCATGCGTTAAATCCTGAGGAGTGACTCATGTCTACATAACATGTGTTCACATCTTCTCCTTTCTCAGCTGAGAGAAAGTTCTTTTTCAGTTCAGTTTAGTTCTTTTCTTTCTGCACAGAACTGAAGTAAAAGTTTCCTGCTCTCTGAAATAGCAGCCCCAAGATTCTAGATGGAAATGTTTTCTAGCTCTGAGTTCTAGTCCAAACAGAAATGTTCCAGGTCATAGGCAATGGCTATGTCAATTATGGCAATGACCCATCTCAGCTGACTTAGTCAATCATAAGAAGTTCCACAGAAGTGTCAGAATCTAAAGGAGACTTCATAATACACCAAGTTCAATTACATACACATGCAGAGGATAAGTCAGAGCAAGCCCATAGCATCTTTAAATATAAACTGTGTTTCTAAATTAAAATTTAACACAAAAAAACAAGATAGGTTAGTTAAAGGAAGATTTGCATAACCGATGTTAAATTGAGGGCTGTTTTTATAAGAACACAGAGAAGCCACTAACAAACTACATTATTACCTTCTATGGTAAGTAGATCCTTCATTGATTGAACTATTTTTTTTAAGATCATCTTCCCATTTTCTTCTCGTATAAGAACTACTTGTTCGCAAACTTGAAGAGTCTCTGTAAAAAGAACATCTTCAGATTCTGGTAGATTCTCTATTAGTGTCCTCTTATTTTACAACTTTTCTCTTTCTCTGGCTCAGCAACAATGCCTTCTTAACTATTTATGAACACACTAAGCCTGTACATCCTTATCACCTCAGGACTATGCAACCAGTGTTCTGCCAGGACAGTCTTATCTCTTCCTGAAACCCCCATCCCACAACAGTTACAATCCTCTTACTAACACCAATGGTAGACAATAAAGGTTCCTCGAGGAATGCATCCAATCATCATCCTGACTACATGTACCTGTTCTCTTTCTCTTCAATGTCAGATGTACTGGCTAGTCTCCTCGGGATGGTAGGTGCGACATATGCAAGTCTTGTTCCTTTACTGTCTTTCTCCTGACAACAGGAAAAATCATGCATGAAACAATTGTGTGTTGAGAATATTAGGAAAAGGTTTTCTGTAACGTACACTTATATGACCACCCAATTTACTGTTCAGTATTGCCAGAGTTTACTTCCTGAACTTCAGAACTGATACAATCGATCAGGTGCTGCAAAAGCAATAGCTGGTTCAACCAGTTTCCTTAGGTTAAAATTAGAAAATAATTTACTATCAAACAGGAAGAAAAATTCCTATTAATGACTTTTTCTAAGATTTCTATAAAGCTAAAGGTAGTGTAATAAGTTGTTATTTCTTTTGAAGAAATAAGGTTCAAATATAGTTCAACAAGGAGTCACTTATGTTATATAATCTGTTTACAACTATAGCAATACATGATTTAAAATATTAAGACATTGACATTGACACAGTACCAAGTATACTTGGAAAAAATGGGCAATAAAGTTATAAAAAAGCAAAAACATTAAAGTGAATGGAAAAGAAATTTCATATTAGAATGTCTAACATAAAGTAACACTCAGGGAAAGAAAACTGTATTAAAACCCCCCCTCACAAAACCTAGAAAGTCCAATCACAGTAGGAAAACAATTTTGAGGCGCCCATTTGGTACAACATAAATACTGTCCTTCAAAATGTAATTAAATTGCTTATTAAGGCCAAGATATTTGTGTCAGATCAGAAAGCTGGCCTAGCAATTGCAGATAACAGATGAAAGTAACTTCATCATGATCACATACTAGAAAAATTTCTATTTCTTAACTCCAGAAAAACGTATTCAATAATAAACTAACAAACCTATTTATTCCCTAATATATTCTATTATAAGAAGTAGGATTTTGTGGGCTGGAGAGATGGCTATGTGGTTAATAATGCTCGATGCTCTTGCAGAGGATCTGGGTTTGGTTCCTAGCACCCACACATGCTGATCCACAATCATCTTTCACTCCAGTCCCAGAAAATCCAACATCCTCTTCTGACTTCTGTATTAGACACTTATGTGATGCATATACACAGATGTAGGCAAAACACTCATGAATATCAAATCAAATAAATAAATCTGTAAGTTGGTATCTAGGATCTAATGATGCCTAGTAGAAAATGTATCCGACCCGCAGATTTTGTTCCTGGAAAAGCAGTTCAAGTTTATTGAAACCAGATTACGAGACAGATTACCTTTTCTTTATTATCCAAAGAGGAGGAAAGTCTTGGACTTGAAGCGGACCGTATCACACCTGCAGTGTCTTTCTCCTTCTGGGCCTCTTTTGATGCGGTGATTTCAGCCAGTGCACCGTAACTGCCTGTCTTTCTAAGTCCTAACCTCCATGATGCAGGAGACTCATCTTTTCTTTCTTCTTCTTTGGGAGAAATTTTTGTAGTTGAAGTTGGAAACTGTTTTCATTTCATGAAGGATAAAAACAACAAGTTATCAAAACCAGTCCTTAGTTTAGAAATAATTAGTTTATAGATAATGTCTATAATTTTAAGTGACAGTTTCAGGAGAGAACACATTTACTAAGGTTAATGTCTTAAGGCAAAAATACAAAAATATAAACCTTAAGGAGTAAACAGACCACCTTTCCAGAGGTTAGCTTTACAAAAAAACACTACACACTTCATATCACACGGAAAATTAAGATGCAGATATAGAATAAAGATGAGCACACTGTAAGGACTTAAACCATGCATCTTTGGAACCAACACTCATACGAAGCTTGTTATATTGTAGCCCCATGTCCATTCTTGCACACAGAAAGCCTCACCATGGATTTTGCGCCCTTACTGGGCGCCAGCACAATGCCAGTTCTGCGCAAGCCCTGCCTCCATGCTGCAGGGTCTACTGACTCCACAGGCATGAGAGAAGCAATGAAATCAAACTAAAGCCAATGAAAATAAGACAGGTCAAGAGATCCAGACTGAAAGCATGAAAACAGAACAAGGAAGTTAAAAGGAAAAACAACAACACTTTCCCCTACAGTCCAACTTTATAATAAACTAATGCCCAGTAACTGTGTGATGGCCTGACCTTTGAAAGCCACTAAAACGAATTCTAGCTTCAGCAAGAGGTAATTGGGAAGAATCTAATAAAGAAAATTACAAACCAGCTAATGGCATACAGAGCAAATATAGCATATTAGTGAACAAATTACTGCATATGAATTTTGTTCAGTGATTTATACAGCCTAGGTAAAATTTTTTTCTAAGTACATTTAGTTCAATAATATTTTAAATACAACTTTAAATTTACTGTTTAATTTTCCTAATGAACATTAATTTCAACATTTTAGTTAAAAACCATTTTTATGCAGAAATTACTCTACTTCCAGGGTTTTTCAGCAATACTAAAAGTACATTAGTTATTCTTAAATAGTTTCACTGATAACAACTTCATCTTATCAATTCAAGAATTTTAATGATCAATGTGCAGAGAGGAGAATAGAACAACTAAATATAGCAAGGTATTGTTAATGAAAAAGAAAAATCTCTTTTATTCATGGTCAAAATTTCATAAAATCTGCTAGTTAACAGAGCTTCGGTTACAGTGACAAGATGTTAGCAGACCAGTTCTTTAGAATTCTTCTGGCACAGGATTAACTGTCCCCCATGGGAGAACTTACCCTTCTGGAGGTGGGGGTGGGTGGGTGGGCAGGTAGCAGGAGGAGGGCTAAGAAGGGGATCTGAGGCTGGTATGTAAAATGAATAAAAAATTCTTCTGCTACATCTTGTAATGAATTTTCATCAATAGTCTAGTTAGTTCACACTTCTCCAAATGCACACTGAATTATTTCAGGATATGAAACAAAGAAACAAGAACTCTAAGGAGAAATACAGTAACATCTCCTGGACACTACATAAGCTGCCAAGATCTTATCTGCACCTAAATACTTAACAAATGAAAAAAAGCAGCAACTAGCTAGCTCTGCCCTTTCCACTTTCCTCCTTGACATTGTCCCAGGACGCAATCCAGGCTGATTCTGACCTGGCAACCCTTCTGTCTCAGTCTCTCTAGGGCTGGGATTCTAAGAATATGCCACCATGCCTGGCTATAAATGCATGCAGACACGCACACCAAGCCTGAGACTTTGGTGATATTCTATGCAGTGTTGTAGGTACTGGGCAAAAGCTTACTGATTTCTGTGTTAAAGGTCTACACTTTGGTTTTACAAAAACACTGATTATGAATGAATGTGCCTATGCTCCAATAAAAGTTTATTCAAGGACAATGGAATTTGAATTTGTGTCAACAAAGTAGTATATTAGATATTTTCTCCAAGCAAGTATTTAAATTCTCAGAATTAACTGTTCTTATTCACTGAATATCTAGTTTGCTAAGCAGAACAGTAATTTTATGAAGTCTGATTTGTGCTGTGGGTATAAGCAGTATGCCAATGTAAGTGTACTAGTGTAGGTGGCATTATAAAGGTGAGGCGATTCTGTTCAGTGTGAAATAATGTAATCAGAGCATTTGAGGTAGATGCATAGGCAGCACTTTGCCATCAAGAAAAAGCTGGCATAACTTGACAGAAAAGAAACAGTGAGCGACAGGCATGATTTCTAAGAGGGAAGGAACTGATCACTTTAGTTTCATGGCACTCGTGTACAGAGTAAAACAGGAAATGAGGGTAAATATAGAATGCCTTGATTTCTAGGGCAATAACTTATGATTTATTTAGTAGTAAGGAATTACAGGAAATATGTGAACAGTGCTGTTACTCTGGCAGTTAATGTTGTGAGTACATTTAATGATGATGACATATTGAGGAAAGATTGTCCACGGTGATAAAGAATATAAGTTGGTACATAGCCTATGTTCCAAATGCAATTTTAAGAAGCCCGTTCTGTAGGTGAATAGAATGTAAGTCTAGGACTAGCAAGATGACTCAGTAGGTAAATGCGTTTGTCATCAAACCTGGTAATCTGGGTTCAGTCCCTGAATCTCATGGGGTGGGAGGAGAAAACTAAGTCCATAAGTTGTTCTCTAACTCTACACATGCCATGGCACACTGGGGCAGGTGCACATACATAACAGACAGACAGACAGACAGACAGACAGACAGATATAGATAGATGGCTTTTTAAAATTAAGACATTTAAGACTAGGTAGCTGGGTGTGGTGGCGCATGACTTCAATCGCAGCACTTGGGAAGCAGAGGCAGGCGGATCTACAGGATCTACCAGGCCAGCCTGGTCTACAAAGTGAGTTCTGGGACAACCAAAACGTACACAGAAAAATCCTGTCTCAAGAAAAAGGAAAAAAAAAAAAAAAAAATTTAAAACTAGGAATTTAAGGTTGGACTGGACTAGAAAATTGCAAATTTTAGAATACGCTTAGTAAATTTAATACTTAGCTTGAAAGAGAAAACTAATTTCAACCCTTGGCAGAAAAAGAAAAGGAAGGCTATCTAGGAGCAGACTTGGAATACTTCTGTTCAAAGAGTAAGCAAAGGCAGGTTGCTAGCCAGAAAGAAACAAAAGCAGTCTGAAGAATAAGAAAGTGGAGATGTTGCATCCCACTATAAAAACAAAAGAAGAGACTTTCAAGTAGGTAGTTATAGTTAAGTATTTCAATAGGTTTCTTCATGTACCATGTCAAAATGGAAGGTACTTCCTAACATCTGGACCATCTGGATCTAAAGCCTTGATGTATAAACGGAGACTCACCATCTATTAAAAGACAGCACTCCTGCCCCGGCTGTGTCCAGTCTAAAAGAGCAGTAGCAGTGTTTCCACTGTGGGGTTACAGCAAGACAGGCCAAACACAGAGCTTAGCCTCGAGCAGACATGAGCAGACATTTGTTCATGTGGGCCTCTCCTGTCCAACGCTGTCTGCTGTCTGTCTGCTTTGTCATGATGGAACTTCATTTTGCAGGAGGTGCAGTTGGAGCAGGGACTGACAAAATGTGGCTGGTAAGCCAATGCCAGTCCTTCCTATTTTTCCATTGCAAACAAGCAAAGAATGGTCTTAACATTTCACTATCTAGTAAACAAATAGAGCTCACACTTTCTTGAAATTGTGAATTGTCAGAATCCCAACAATACTTTCTTTGACTAGAGAAGGTTCCAAAAACTTATTAGCTAACAATTTGAAGTGACTATTTATTTTTTTCATTTCAGTTCTTTGTCTTTTTTTGTGTGCTGAGGATGAAATCCTGAGCATCATGCACACTAGAAGAACTCTGCTCTTAACCTGTACCCCTGGACCAAGCTGACACTTTCAAACATAAGATCCACACAGATTATCAGGATGGCATTACTCATATGCTTCTCTTTTAGTTCAGGATTGAAAACTTAAGGCAAGATAAACGAACCCATCAATTCCCTTGTATAAGACTATACATATGTGACATTTAATAGTGTATTGCTTGCTTCCATGTGTGATCTATTCCTTGGGGTGAGTGCACACATACAAATCCATAGTCTAGGCTCTTATAGACAAGACTGGACAGTCTAAGATAACTCTGTGTCAATATTAAAAGCAGAAGAGTGTTTTCAAACCTAATTAGAATTTAAGTAAGCTTGCATTTGTTAAGTCTCTAATTGTTTATAGGCAAAACCTTAAAAACACTAAATACTAAAGTAGATCAAAAAGTCTAAATACTGTTAAATACAAGTTATACCATACTGTAAGACTCTAAATATGATCAAGGTAAGTTACATGAGATTTTCCAAATATGTAAATTATAGATATGTATGTTCAATTCAGTTTAATTACAGAATCAAGACGAAGATTTGAATTAAGCTTTTTTTCTTTACAGGAATGATATTCTTTTTCCACTAAGCTTACACAGATACAAAGTACTTTCAGTTAGTGTATTCAGTGTTAGCTGAAAAGTAAGCTGAGTCTAAGGCTAGGCCTGAGGAGGACAACTGAACACAAGTTTACTACAACTTTTTCTACATCTTTGTGAAAGGAATTGCTCAAATTATCAAAAAAGAGATAGCTGGTATCTGGCCCAGATATCAGCAGTGGCATATGGGAACTTGAAATAATCCTATTGTGTTTCTTAACAGACAATAAATCCAAACATCTAAATGAAAGAGACACACACTTAGTGTTCATGGAAGAAGTATATATATGACAGTTGTAGAAGTAAAGTAGAATATAGTTCAGTTAAGCTTTGCTGATGCTAGTTATAACCTGACAAGTCTTCAAACTGGTACCAGAGTTTCAGAGCATTCCATGTCAAGCATATGTAGTTATCCCCACGTGAACTCGGGTTCTAAGGGACTGAAGAAGCCCTCCCTCGGTTCTAGAGCAGTGAGGACACCACTTACTCCAATCGCTTTCTGATGTTCTAACTACACACCAGGGACACCTATAGAGTTCCAGCACTGAGAAGTTACGTTTTTTTCTTCCTTAGACGTTTCCTAGGTTTGAGTTTTGTTTATTTCCCGACTACAGGGCACTAAACATAGGGTTTTATGAATGCTAGACAAATATGCTACTACTGAGTTATAGCCCCACCACTCAGTTTTAGGAGAGAGTTACACTGATGATGCAGTTTTAAAAATTCCCATATATACAATTTAAAAAAAATGAAAACTTCACATTTTAACCAACTTGCACATGACTGACAGTAGGGAGTAGAAAGACAGTGGAGATTTAAAATCAGTCCTCAAATCCCTTCAACTCAAACACTGCCAGATACACAACAGAACAACAGATACAACCACCAAATACAATGTCCAGTTTCTAGCTGGACTTACGGTTTGAAAACACAAATCAGTAAAAGATACTGCTGAACAATCTGGAAAACCTGCACACTCACGCACATACTCATTAGCTTAGATTATTATACAGATCATATACTGTGTATTATAGCAAAGTTAACTCTCCTAAGCATGATTATTTTACTGTGGGAATGAAGATAACATGTCTGCACCTGGGACACACAAACTGACATATTCAGGGTAAAATTTAATGGTGACTGCAATACACACATTTTTAAGTGTTCTGGAAGAAAAAAAAACTGTGTATTTTTGAGAAAGGCACAAGTGAGCCCACTGAGGCAAGTAAGGGTTGCTGAGGACAAACATGTATGAAGAGACCAGAAGGTCAAGGAAAGCAAAAACTCTTCATCACTGTGTTTACAAAGAACAGCACACCCTGGGAAAACAGCTTTGGTGTAGAATGGAAGGGCAATGGAAGAAACACCACCAGCATTTTGGGATTATCCTTCATCACTGGTCTGCTCTTGTCTCAACTAATTTTTACAGTGTTCATTTTATTTGTCTTTGTTTTGTTTGGTAAAAATCACAGTAATTAGCTCAAAATGAAAGTAAGTAACAAGGGTAGAGGTCTGGTTTTCTAATGTGCTTTTACTGGCATATGACAGTGGCATGCCAGGTGCCTTGCATGAGTTGGAAAAACATCTACATTACTGCTTTTTCCCTGACTTGTGGGCCTTCACTGGCTTTTCATGCTGTGCTTTCCAAGTGAGTAATTACCAGAATACACCTCTAGTTAAATGAGACAAAAGACAAAACTGGAGCTTCTCAAAAGAAGAGCTTAACAGAAATAAAAATTACCATGCCTGCCAATTTTCATATTGCAAAAGCTTTTGATTTCCTGCCATACTTTATTAGCTATTAAGTACAGTGTCAACTTACTATCAATTGCAAAAGACAAAAAATAGGACACTATGTCACAATTCAGAGGAAATGACAAATTAAGAAGAAAAATATGGTATACTTTGAAACAACTATAAACTATAAACCAGTTAGTGCAAACAGTACGTAAACAGAATACTTGTATGCTTCATAACAGAGTCTTGGCTTACCTTTTTAATAGGTGACGTAGGGGTCCCCTGACTGGAAGACAGAGTAGGTGTTGTAACAGCTGCAGGAGCTGCTTGTGTGCTGGAAGTGTGAGCATTAGTTACAGAAGCCATTGGTTTTGCCTTATCTATTAAAAACAAACAAAACATTAAGAGTTGAGAGTCTATGGAATTAGGCTCCTGTGGCTCTTCCCTTATTTCTATCCCTGTGTGTGTGTGTGTGTGTGTGTGTGTGTGTGTGTGTGTGTGTGTCTGTGCACACAGATGCCCAGAGCCAACATATGCAGTTCCTCAGTGAACCGGAGGCCTACCAACTCCAGCTAGTCTAGCTAGCTGGCTTCCCCAGGAATCTCCTGTCTCTGCGTCCTGAAGGCTGGCATCCCAAGCAGCCATTGCCTGCCTGGCTTTCCTATGGGCTCTGGAGCTCTGAATTCTGATCTTCATGCTTCATCGGCTGAGCTCTCTCTCTCTCTAGCCCATCAAGAAGGTCTGAAAGGAGTTTCTAGAAGTCTGTCTTTAGGAATGCAGAACTTCAAATAACATTAAAAAACCTTTAACAGCCATTAATTTTCTAATGGATAAGTAACTGTTATTCAAGATCATTATTCCAGTAAATCTAAAAAGCTACTTCAGACAATTTATACTTATGTCAATATGGCTAAGTGTCCCAGAGAATATGATTTTCTTGACTGCAAGAATTAATGTACTTAACTTACAGGGTGTCATTAAAAAAAAAAAAAAAAACCACCCATTATCCCTATATTTCAAGCACTGTTGTAGGCACTGAAGATAAATCAACCAACGAGAGTGTCAACTCTCGTATTATAATACAGTTCTTACACATTTCTTGAGTGTACTATAAGAGTACAGACATGAACTAAAAGATTATTGAAAAAAACCTCATGACTGCTAGTACACCTGAAATCTCAGTAGTTAGAGTATGAATGTTTATTACATTGCACTTTGGCGTATCTTCAAGTTTCTCAAAAGAAACCAAGTGCTCCATAGTGTCAAGGGAGAGCAGCTTGTCTCCGCAGCCCTCCTCTCCTTGAGCACGTAGGGAGAATTTGGGAGGCCAACAGAGCAGCGTTCTGGGCTAACGGACCACAGGACTCAGGAGCTGTGCTCCTCAACTGCTGGGAAGCTGCTCTTCTCTATCTGCACTGTCCTGTAGGGTCCTAGGACACTCTGAGAAGCCTCTATATCACCTGCTTCAAATCTAAACGCACATCAGCAAGAAGCAGATGTGAGCCATAGCCTCCCCACAGGCAGGCAACAATAAACTCACAAGTTCCCAAGACAGACATGACAGGAATGAAGGAGCCAATAAAAAGCTTACACTGATGCCTGTTCCCATGTTACTTCCAACTGCAAGGCCAGTACAACCATCACGAACGTGCTTCTCATCTTACCAGCCTCCCCTTCCGACTCTGAGTCGTCCTCCTCGTCCTCCTCGCTGGAGCAGCTTGACTCATCCTTCTTCCCTTCTTCCTCTTCGTCGGCCTTTTCTTGTTCGAGAGACTCAATGCGAGATGCATTTTTTTCGGGCTCAATAATCAGTGTTTCTTTGCTGTGAAAGGAAAACAAACTTCAACAGACTGTAAACATGAAAGGTTCAAATACATTAATTACTCTTTTCCCTCAGATCCACAGCAGGTGCTCCAGTGGCCACCGTGTTAGTCCACTCATTTTCTTTTTTCTTGTTTGTTTTGAGACAGGGCTTCTCTGTACAGTTTTGGTGCCTTTCCTGGATCTCACTCTGTAGACCAGGCTGTCCTTGAACTCACAGACATGGGATTAAAGGCTTGTGCCATCACCACCCGGTGTGTTATTCCATTCATAGAAGAACCTTGCTTCATCAAGACAAAACTTTGCTTCATCATTTACTCACTTTTTAAAAGTCTTCTGTGGTTGATTATTTTCCATATTTGCTGTTGACTCAATTAGTGGAGATTTCTTATCCCGTTTTTCGCTATGGAGCTTTATCCACAGTTATGCAAAGGAAAGAAGGGTAACATTAATTAGCAAAGTACAGAGTACAAAGAGAAGGAAGTTATAAAGAAATTACATCTTAAAAAGATTTAAATTTTAACTGCAAAGAAAAAGCTTGAATAACACTTGGCAATTTAAATAAAACACAACAAACCCCAGGAATTAAAAAGAAAAATGTCCATTTTTCCACTTTCAGCTCACTTCTTATGGTGGTTACTGACAGTAACTTACTTAGACTCTATCTCCTAGTTATGGAATTCCCTGCTTGTTTGGGGCCTTCAATTTTAAATTCAAAGTTTATAGTCAAGTCACATCTTTAAAGCATATTGTCTTAGGAAATTAGAAAACATGTCATAAGTACTCATTTTGTTAAAGACAAGAGGCAGAAACAGGCGACCAACAAAGTGGGTGACACATCACCCCCACCCCATACTCTAACCCACTACCGTCCTGAGACTGCTAGAGTAACTTTAAAACAGTATGAAACGGCACCAGAGCACCTCAACTGCGTGAAACTCACAGCTTTGAGAATTCATTACTATAAGCGATTTTAGCAATCAAACAAACATACCAGATTTTGTTTTTTTTGCAACTCTTCTAGATATCCTAAAATGTCTTCATCTGCTACATCAAAAGCTGTCTGGCCCTAGAAAGGAGATGAAAAGTAGTAAAAAGTCAGTAAATCATGAATTTTGATAAATATAAGTAAATCACAATTTTGAATAACTACAGAGAAATCTAGGTAACTGTGTGCACACATTTCACTCATGTAGGTCTCTATGCACGTGTGTGAGCACCCATGTGGAGCTCAGAGGGCAACATGGGATCTGTCTTTATCCCTTTCTTACAGACAGGTCTTCTCTTACAGGTCTGGAACTCACCAAGTAAGCCAGGCTGGGCCAGTGAGCTCCAGATTCCCCTGTCTCTGCTACCCACCACACCCAGCTTTTTATATGGGTTCTGGGGACTGAACTCGGGTCATAAGACTTGCAAGGAAGCACTTCAGTGACCTCGCTAACTCTCCAGGCCCTGGAAACATGTAACATAGAACTCCAATGATACATGAGAACTCATGTGAGAGAATAGCGCAACAGAATACCTTCTGCATGTTTTAGCACCAGAACGACTCAATGTTGTATATGGATTCAATGTTAAGAGAATATTTACAGTTGCAACTTCTACAATTTTAGAAAACTTTCACCACCCTCAAAACAATGTTTTCCCCATTTCTCGTAACCAAGGCAACCACTAACCTATGTTGTATTTGCTTATGCTAGACACGTTACATGAGCCGAACCATACAATATTCCTGTGGAGAGGTCTCTTTTATATGTACATTTTATTATACAGCTCTATGTACATGTGTCTGTGTATATGCAGCTCTATTGTTTTCCATGTGCTGTAACATGAATCTATGGATGTAAGTACATGCCAGTGTCATGTAGTTATATATACTATTTTATGTGCATTGCTGTTTTGCCATGGGTGTTGGGTTCCCTAGAACTGGAGTTACAGACAGTTGTGAGCTGCCATGTGGGTGCTGGGAATTGAACCCAGGTCCTTTGGAAGAGCAGTCAGTGCTCCCAACCTCTGAGCCATCTCACCAGCCCCTAGACAGGTTTCTTTCACTTCATATGCTGCCGAGATTAATCTATGCAATAACCTGTATTACTTGTCCACTCCTTTTCACTAAAGAAAAGGCATGGTGTACACATCTTACTAATCTAAACCAGCAACTGCTCATTTGCATTGGTTTTCTGACTATGAAAAGAAGCATTACTTGGATGAAGAGCAGGACTGCTCCCACAGAGGATCCAAGTTCAGTTCCTTGTGTTCACACTGGGTGACTGCCTCTAACTCCAGTCCTAGGGGATCTGATACCTCTGGCTTCCACTCTAATGCACCTGCACTCAAGTGTGAATACTCACAGACGCATGCACATACAAATAATTCAAATAATAGCCAGTCTTTAAAGAGGCACTGCTATGAAGGCTGTTACACAGGTGTGTGTGGGGGGGGGCAGGACGACAATTTCCATGTTAAAAGTGAAATTAATGAGTCATGTGGTAACTCTAGGTTTTGAGGTCTTTTAATTTGACTATTTCCTAAAAAGTAAAATGTTCATGTGCATGTGCATGCATGTGCTTATTCAGCAGCCTCAAGTATTGCTTAGTTTAAAAATTAGTTCAAAGGAACACTGCCAGTGTATTTGTATTCTCTGTGGAAAAACACTCAGTGTTTTAAAAAGTCACTTTCCTCTACCAAACCAAGGGGTAAAACTTTAACATCTCTCCATTTCAGTTGTAAGCAGTAAAAGCTAAGAATTAAATTGACTTCAAAAACAAAAAAAAAAAAAAAAAAAAAAAAAAAAAAAAACCCAAACCAAGATCTGTTATAAAATAACTGGTTTAGAATTTTAAAGGCAGAAATTCCAGTTTTGATATGTTGTACTCTCTGTACAATTAGCTCTAAAATGTTTGAAGCTCTACATTTTAATGCAACTTGTATTTTTAAAAATCATGTCTTTATGTTCAGATTAACTCACTGATTTCTTAAAAACTTACCAACACTTATGAATAAAATCCCATCATGAATTTTATGAATTGTAATTACATTTGTGCAGTGGTTAAATGCAAAGGGAAGAATTTCTCTTTTTAACAGTTAGAAACTGGGTTACCTCACTAACCTTTCTTTTCATTTTCTCCCTGGATTAATCAATCTACTTTGCAAACTGCAGCTGATAGAGAATGAAAACTAAAGTAAGATGCGGGCTACGAACAGAGAAAAGTTCAATGCACACAGCAGCCCACCACCACCTATGAACATCCATCCTTCGGTAACACAAGCATGAGCTCCATGCAGTCTGTAAGACACTAGGGAGCCAGTGAAGCCTGACCACGACGAGACTCGCAGCAGCAGCAGCATGTTCCACAGCTTTACTGATGGCATACAAGCACAGGAAGGCACAGCTTAGTCAGGGAAAGCAGCTGCACACAACGAAGGAGGACACAGTGATAAGACACTGGGAAGGAAGAAAGTGTCAAATCAAAACAACAAAGCAAGCTGCTTGACAAATCAGCTCAATACACCTACTAATTAGCAAAGCCACAGTGCTGTCAAGGGCATGGTTTAAATCCAATGTCAGTCTCCTCATTTTTTCTTTCTCACTTGTTCTAAATGAACTGTATTTGCAGACATATTTACATCTTTAGAACTACCAGTGAAGTAGTTCCAAAAACTGTTCTGATCTCTCAGTGTTCAGCTGGAAGGGCCTGAGTGGTAACTGCCAGGGTCATGGAGGGAAGAGAGAGGATGTGGGGACAGAACCCAGGTCTGCACTGCGGCATCTACAATGTGACTTCACAGCAAGTAAAAATGAGGTCAGACGGGAAAACAAACACCTGCGCCTTAGCAGCAGAAATACTTAAACCTGTATGACATCAAGCTAATAAGATGTTCTAATCATTGTGCATTGACAGAAACTCCAGTAAGAAAATTACTATTCATGATATTAAAAAAGAGACAATTGCTGGAGAGATGGTTCAGAGGTTAAGAGCACCAACTGTTCTTCCAGAGGTCCTGAGTTCAACTTCCAGCAACCACATGGTGGCTCACAACCATCTGTAATGAGATCTGGTGCCTTCTTCTGTGTACATAATAAATAAATAAATCCAAAATAAATAAATGGGGCTGGAGAGGTGGCTCAGAGGTTAAGAGCACCGACTGTTCTTCCAGAAGTCCCAAGTTCAACTCCCAGCACCCACATGGTGGCTCACAGCTGTCTGTAATGAGATCTTCTGTATACATAATAAATAAATCTTTAAAAAAGAGAGAGACAATAGGTACGTTCTAGTAAAACAATTATTTTAATAAGCCAACAAAGCAAAATAAAAACTTTTCTGTTTAAAATCAATATTAAGAGTTAAAATGACAAATGTTTTACAGTTTGCAGACAAGTTAAAAAGTTGAGAAAAAATTTCTATTTACTCTTAGAACATCATTTCCATGTAGACTTTTATAAACTTTATAGGATTTGTACATTTTCTATATTATTTCCATTAAAAAAATCTTTCAGTGTGTATGGTGTGGCATGTATATGCATGTTGGTATGCATGTGGGCCCTGAATCATGTTCTCTACCGTTAATTCATGTAAACACTCACAGTACTTTATGAGCATTACTTGACGTTCTAAAGAAAACAAGGACGCATGAAATATGTCTGGAGAGATGCTCAGAGGTTAAAAGCTTTGACTGCTCTAACGGGAAACAAGTTTAAGCTCCAGAGCCCATGTGGTGACTCACAACCACTATAGCTCCAGTTCTTGAAGATTTATGATGACACAAGAAGCTGCTATAGGTAATAAGAAAACTCAATGTGATGGAATAAAATGATTTTATGAATAATTATGAATTATACCTAAGAAGATGATTATAGGCCAAATGCAAAATTAAATAATTCTTCTCGTATTGATTATATATTACATGTGTCTCAGAGAATATCAACCCACCTAGGGAAACAGCATGTTCACACTCAGAAGTTTGATCTTTTTGGAAAACTGTTTCAATCAATTAAAAAAACTACCTCCTTGTCTTTTCTGGAAGTCACTATTACTAAATAAACCAATTATCAGCAGTACCCATGTGAGTAAGTGGCCTGTAAGGATACTCGAAGCTGGAATGCAGAGGAGAGCTCAGACAACAGACAGAGCATATACTTTTAAGCTTTCAACTCTGAATACGTGAAACCTGTTTACCAACATGGAGTAGGAGACTAGCTAGCAAGAATATTGCTGTCGTTGACACCACTTGAAAGGGAAAAGTGACCTAAGAAACCTGGTGACTTGAATCTGCATGTTTTTGTAAAATTATGATGTACAACATTTATTTTTTCCCTCATTTCCTTTATCCAATTACGGCTCATTAAGTAAATCATCTACCAATGGAACTGTTTTCTTGTAAATGCCTTATCTCAATAATCTCGTTTCAGTATCCACTATCACTTAGCTACCGTGAGCAGGCTAGTAAGATTATCATCAGGCACCCGGGGCGGTGTAAGCCTGTAATCTCAGTACACGGGAAGTGGAAGCAGGTGAGTTCAACATAAACCTCAGCCACGTACAGACTTCAAGGTCAGCCTCATGTGAGAGAGACCCTGTCTCAAAACAAACAAGCCCAAGCCTTAAAGACAATCAGCCAAAAAGAATGGGAAACACCACAGTTCACGGTTCCAACTTCTACTGACAGCAGCAAACATTTACACAGACACATAATTAATTTATGAGTACCGAAAAATACAGCAGTGGTGCAGGTACTCAAATGTTCTGCACACGTATGACAGATGATTACTCAAGGAGCTCTAACTTCCTTTTCTACAGAACAGAGACAGACACCTCATTTGGAAGCCAAATCAACTTCGACCTTAATAAATGAATTCTTGATGGACAGCAGATAAAGGTCACATAATTCATAATCTTGAATTACCACAATGTGGTTAGAATTTGGGTTCTAGTTAAGTTCAAATGGTGAAAAGGCCTACCACTTTGTTGACCATGTCCATATCACACAGGTTGTCCACTAAAATCCGACACGCTTCTTCTTTACCCCAGTGAGCTGCAGCATGAAGAGGCGTCCAGCCATCGTAATCTTTAATATTAACATCATAGCCTGCCTGTATTAAAAGTCTAAAGAAATTACAGGGAATTAGATAATCATTAAAATCTAGAAATTAATAAACATGACCAATAGCCTTCTACCATGCAATTTAATCACAATTTACAATTTAATTCTTTTCAGACTTCCAATGCCTCCACCTCTAAATGAATTAACTAGGTCAAGTAGAAAGTAATTTACAGAAGACACTCAAGTCTTTGCCACAATGAGGTTTTAATTAATTCTAATAATTTTAACTCTTATAGTTTGATATGACACTGATTAATTCTTGTTAGTATCACTTGCAAGTGAAAATTTTCACTGAAGAGCTCAGTTTCAAAAGTAAGATTAAGCACAATGGACCAATCTGTACATAAAGCTTATTTGCTGCAAGAGCTATCTTTAGATGTCCAGATGATACATCATCTCAGGCCAAATGTGGCCTAAAAATATACCAGAATCCAAGAAACTTGTTCTGTAATGCTTAGTTGCTTTGTATTTGAGGAAATGGTTTATGGAAGCTTTGTGAACCTTCCTGATCTGCTACAAAAAATTTCAAAAGAAACTGATAATCTGTTAGGAACAAACAAAGCGAAACACATATTTCAAGGGTATTGAGTCTTATATTTTACAGCAGAAAGCAGATATTCCAATCACTAACAAGCTATAAAATAGGAATAAATTTTAATATAATGCAGAGTTACATAAATTAGCATGCCCTTTTAACTGCATAGTGACATCAACCTTTGTTTTATTCATAAATTATGTTCACATAATGAACCTATAAGTTGCACATAGCACAGCCCCACACACAGGCAAACGATGCTTTACATCAGAAATCTAGTATACTTTTACCTGACTTTTTCCAAGATGGTGAGCTTGAGAAGGGCTTCTTTTTACCTACAGGAGGTGGTAGTGACAGCTAATATATAATTCTCTCTATTTGTTTACTGTTAAGAAGTGATGGTAATATGTAAATGTTCACATGTAATCAATCACTGCACTCAGGTAGTTAAGGCAGGATGATTGCTGCTAGCCTGGGTTACAGAGTGAGATTGTGTAAAACAAGCCAAAACATAAGAAATATAACCAGCCTCTTTATTGATAATATCTAGCTACAGCAGCTATTTCTAAATTTTTCTCAGTAACAAAGCCATCCTAAACACTAGCTTTAATAAAAAAAATATTCTCCAGGTCAACTGTAGTACTACTGAATCAGCACCTTAGGGCTCTGTCTATCCAAATACATTCTGTTGGTTTTGAGGCTATTCTGCTCTATACGACAAGCCAATGATGAACTTGCCTCAGTCTCCTAAGTGGAGGGAATACAGACATGTGCCACCATGTCTGCCAGCCTGCCTGGCTGTCTATACCCCTCCATCCCTAATTTTACATATAGGATATCTGCACAAAAACAACCCTTATTATAAAATGATGCTATATGGTTCTTACAATGATGCCTGGCTCTTGTCTGCAGACCAGTATTTAAAAGCAATGATCTGAAGAACAGGCTAACAGATGTAAACAGACTTCTACTATTGTATGTATGATCAGAATTTGTATTAATAGAGGGAAAAATCACACTCGACTATTAGATAATAAAAACATATCCTCATTAGGAAATATGAACTTTAACGATGTTAATCTCTTGAGCAACAGAAAATTACAAACACTTGGGAGTGGGTGCAGAGGGAAGACTGAAGCAGGAAAATGCATCTTCAACAAGCATGGTTCTCTAAATGTGCCAGGTCCTATGAGGACACTTAGAAAAACAAAGAAAGAAAGAAAACAAACAAAAATTAAAAGAAGAAAAAGAAGAAACAAAGAAAAAGAAAAATATTTATACTCAAAAAGCTTCTCTGATGGATGGCAAGAGGGGAAAATGCAAACCAGCCCCAGGGTGGGGGGGGGGGGCAGAGGAGGAAAGGCACCTGACCGGAACCGAAAGGAGCTGTGCATGTGGACAGGGAGAGAAAGCAGAAGACTCCATTTGGAAGAGGTGTCTTCTTTTCAGTACTCATGGTTTTTACTTATTCATGTAAGTACCAAACACACACCCACACACCCACTCACTATAGATCACACCACATACAACACACACACACACACACACACACACACTATATACCACACCACATACAAACACGCACACATACACTCACTACAGACCACCTCACATACACAAATGTGAGCACACACACACACACACACACACACACACACACACCCATACTACAGACCACACCACATACAAACATGCGCACACACACTCACTACAGACATCACATACACAAATGTGCGCACACACATATACACACACACTCACTACAGACCACACCACATACACAAACGTACACACACTACGGACCATACCACATACACAAATGTACACACACACACACACACACACACACAAGAATACAAAAGGAGGATATTTTCCCAAGCTGAAAATTGATAATTAGTTTTACTTTGCATAGTTTTAACAAAACTATAGATTTTTGACAACTCCATGAGGAGAAATTTCATCTACAGATCTCTTTTTTAATTTAATACTTCTTTCTTCACTTGGTTTTGACATTTCACAATAACCCTAGCATCCATTCTACAACACAAAAGACATGCTCTCATCTACGTTTAAATGCTAGAGTCTTCCACGGAAACTATGCACCATGGTTTATGAGGCCTTTCTCCTACCCTTAGCACAAACTGTTGCCGGCACGTATCTTTCTAAGTCTTAAGTGTATGAGACTATCTGTAAAAAAATTCCTAGAGGGAGGTAAAATTACCTGCTGGGGGAAAGACTAATTATGATTTGGTTGGTAACACACTATGTTCCTATCACTTATTAATGGAGTTGGGAATATAGAAGTGTTTCAGATAAGAAAGGAACAGGTAAGGACAAGAAAACAAACTGAGCACTTTACCATTTATTCTAAGAGAGACCTACATTACTGAGGGTGCAATGGTCAGGAGGTCTGGGAAGGGCTCCTTTATTGTTTCTATTAAGAGGATGTCACATATTCAACCGCCTGAATATCTAACAGGCAAAACAAATTTAGCATGTATCTTCTAAAACATAATTCTCACAATCTTCCTATCTCAAATAGAAACGTAATCCAATCACTCATTTAAAGATCTTGGATTCCTTCTTTCTTATATTACCTTTATCATTTTTTTTAAGATTTTAATTTTTATTTATTACATATACAGAAGAGGGTGCCAGACATCCTTACAGATGGTTGTGAGTCACCATGTGGTTGCTGGGAATTGAACTCAGGACCTCTGGAAGAGCAGTCAGTGCTCTTAACCTCTGAGCCATCTCTCCAGCCCCATTCCCTTTATCTTATCACTCAATACTATTCTTGGCCAGCTATCAAACTATACTCATAATCCTCTGATGTAGACATGGTGACGAATACTTGTAATTAAAGCATTCAGGAGGCTGAGGCAGGAGGTTTGCTGCAAACTTAAGGTCAGTCTAGGATACACAGCAAAACCCTGTTTCATCCCGATTACTACATATAACATATGTACGTACACACACACACACACACACACACACACACACACACACACACACTGCTGCATGGAAATTAGTCAACCAACATACAGTCTTATATAGTCATGGTGTTTATGGATTAATATTTAATATTATAGTATTAGCAAACTGAATTCTAGTGTTTCTATATAAAGACTATTAACATATTGTTTTTATTCTCAACATCTAGTCAATATGGGACTCTAGTAACTTATCAGCCTGACAGGTAACGTATAATGGTTGGCTGACACTTAAATCCATTTTATGAGAAAATTATAACTGAAACAAACAAACAAAAATAACAGAGAACAGCAATATTGAAATTTTTTTGAGAAATTTGAGGAAGAACTTTAGAAACAAAAGCAATTTTACTCAAGATCATCTTTTTCCCTTCTGAGAACACATATTTATATAGTCTGCTTCAAAATAATATTTGCACATATTTTAAGAAAGTGAGTAACGAAATAGGAGAACTGAAGTCCAGACACTGTCAAGCATGATACATACTTTAAAACTTCGGTGTAGCCTTTGGCAGCCGCCACGTGGAGCGCGGTGCCTCCAGACTTGGCGTGCCGGACGTCACCAATGTGGCCACTATTTAACCACTGCCTCGCGTCTCTGAGCATTACCCGCTCCTCTTCCTTTCGAGCCGCTTCTATATCGACGCCTTGGGGGGGGAAAAGCATATATATTTTTGTTTTTGTTACTGGAGAATTGTCTTCCAATTTCTATGCAGTAAACTAAGATGAAAAAAATTCACATTTAAATGAAAACTAACAATTAAACCATGGTTTTGAAAAATAGCTACTGATTAAGAAAAGAATGTGAAATACAAAAGATATTTGATTAGCCTTCTCAGTTAATTATTTAGCTTTTGCTCCACAGTATTATTCTGGTTATGTTTGTTGAGACAGGATCTCACTGTGCAGCCTTGCCCAGTCTGTAACTAGCTTTGTAGACATGGCTGGCCTTGAACTCACAGAAATTCACCTGCCTCTGCTAAGTGTTACCACATCCAATTTGGTAATCTTTTTATCTTTTCTGATTACTTCTGAGTTTAAATTCAACATTTACCAAGGTACAGCATCCTTTGTTCAAAATACAATAGTTTTGAACAATCAGACATGAATAGCCTCATGCAGACACATGTATATGGATGGATATATATCTCCTGAACTCTACTCTGCACAGGTCAGGTGGACCAGGCTCTGCCATGTGGAGGAGTGTGAAGGCATCAAGCCCTCAGCTCTTTTTCAGCACAGCATAGTCTCCAAACGATTAGTACTGTCTAAGTTCCAGAGAAAGGCTTTCATTTCTCAGTAGGATAAGCACTGCGCTTGGCTGATGTGCTAAAGGCAGGATAAGTGTACAAAACAAATACGATTTTCTCGTTCCAATCTTCAAAGAGCTCCAGACCTTGGGGGAAAAATTAAATTAGTAAAGATAATGGTGAAATCCCTAAATGATCTTATCTTGTCTTATGGCTTCAATTAATGGTTACTTAATACATGACACACAGGACAATTTACTTATAAATTATAAATAAGCACTGTATTCCAGAAGACTGAGCTTATCAAAAGTAAAGATATTCTCTTACTTTATAATTCCATCATCTGGGAGAATATAGGAAATAAGCATAGTGGTAAGGAACAAATAAATGAATAAAAAATAGGGCAATGCTTTTTTATCTCCCTTAGCTAATATTTTCATAATCTATGTCCATATATATATATATATATAAAATTATCTGGTTAGGATCTTTCCATCCTTCTATCCTCCATCCATCCATCCATCCATCCATCCACCCACCCGTCCACCCGTCCACTCTTCTCTCCAACCAGGTATGTACTAAGAGCCTATTATGAGTACTTTATGAGAAGTGAAGCTGCTTTTATTTTTAAAGCAGAAAGTGTTACATCCGTGAAGAAAACTGAAACAGGACAAAAATGACTGAGATTAATGAGGAACTATTCTACAGGCTGGTAAAGAACAGCATCTAATTAAAATGACATTAAAGCAAGAAATACATCAAGTGATGCCACACCATCGTTTGGGAAAGAGGGAATGAAGTACCAGTTGGCTTCCGGGTGGGAAGCTACTCAGAATATTCTCTTTACAGAGGATGTCAGGCTTTCTCTAGAGGACAGGGAACTGTGTGACCCAATCGTCTTAATTTAGAAGCATCACTATGCTGAGCTGTGAAGACAGAAAACAGCCGTACAGTATGGAGGCGACTGACTACCCCTTTCACTAGAGTGGTCATCATACAAGCAGTGAAGCGCTTCCTTCTGGACGCTTCATGATCCAGCAACAGAATCTACTGTTGGTCTCAACACAGACATTAATTTGGACACAGAAGAAAAAGATGTCACACACACAAAATAGTAAAGTATATTAAAAACAGAAATGATTTCATTTGGTGGCAGGGCCAGATAAAATAAAATAATGTAGGTTTTACTTTTAAACCTAGTAATATGTTTGTGCCTTGAACTTGGAGGAGGTTTACTTTTTAGAACCTAGCTCTACTCATAAACTTTCCAATTTCCATCAGTCATTCTGTAAGTTAGTTTCATATGCACAATTGTCCTTCCTCATACAAACTTGGTTAGAGATATTAAGATCAGCTGCATATCAGCTTGAGAAGCAGAAACACAGGAAAAGAAATAATGTAGTGGAACACTGCCATGTGTACAATCTCAAACTTAGTCGTAAAAGCTTAGCAACTTCTGGGAACTCATCTGTTGCTGCTTGTATAGAATTCTATACCACGTATGAGTTTATCCAGAACCTTGGCAGTCACTGTCCCTTTACCATACCCCTGTAGTGGGTAGCCATCCCAGCATTGGCCTGGAAGTTCCAACCCCCATTGAGGCTTCGGTAATGGTCACGCCCACAAGGCAGGGTGGAGGAGGAAGCGGAAGACCGAGGATCGAGAGGAGGTCTCTCTCTTGGTTCTGGGACCCTGGACGCTGGAGGTAGACCGAGCAGAGTTCTCCAGAGAACACTGCCAGACTGCGCCATACCTTTGCCAGACCCTGCAACCTATCCCTTCATTTGTAAGTTAGCCCACAAAATAAACCTCCCCTTTAACTACGTGGAGTGGCCTTAATCATTTCACCAATATCCCCTATTCTCCATTCAGTTAGTTAACAGATTCTGAGGTGCCATCTCCTGGACTGTCTGTTCTGACAGTTCCTATCACTAGTTTACTTTACACTGTACTTTGATCATTGATTTAACCCCTTCCTTCCTTCCAGTTCAATACTCCTACCACTGCCAGACTGGAATAGCCCAAATTTGGTCATTTCATCTCTCTAGAATTTGTCAATGGCCGAACATCTCTTCTGAGACAAGGTCTTAGATAACTTGTATTTTAAACTTCATCTCTGGTCTTCCTCTTCTACTTTCAGTCGGTGGGAACAATCTGGATCTCATCTATGTTCCCAAGTGCATCATGCTGTTTAAGCAATTATCTCCTACACAGATCACATCCTCATTCTGCTTGCTTGGCAAATTACCACTTCCCAGGATACAGCTCTTTTTAGAATTTTTTCTACTTTCACTATCTTAAAACATTCGGACTCTTACTTTGGTGTTTGTTTATCTTTATCCAATTACAAAGCAATTACTCCCTTGTTGTACAGCAGTCTCCTTGGAACTGAAGCATTCTTCCAGGAGGCTCAGGAGGTGAACAAAATGTCACATGTCTGAGAAAGCAGAAAGAGTCTCAGAAGTCCCTCCCCGCATTACAGAAGTGAACAACTAGTGAGGAAGGAGACTGACCCGCTGGGAAAGGAGAGTCAAGACTGATGAGATGCCTGCCAACTGTGAGGCAGCTCCAGTGAACCGCTTTCAGTTCACTGCTGCTCTTGGGAGAAGCAAGCCGTCTTGCTTCTCAGTGATCCAGGTGCACCGGAGTCCTCCTGGCTCCTTCCCCCAACACCTGTCAGAAATGCCAACCCACGCTCACTGGTGCAGTTCTTACTTCAGACTGTCAGGGCTCCCCTCTCTGAAGTAAGTAGGAATGTGTGTGAGTGTTGTGTCACCCTGGGAAGAAACTTCCTCACTTAACATCCCTTCCTTCTGCCTCCAGATCTGGCCCAAACAACTCAAGTTTAAGGTATGCTGTGGAGGAAACAGTTTGAAAAAACAGCTTACGGAAAGACAGAAAAGAAAAATCCTTCTCATGTTTTACGTGCATGCGTGTTTTACCTGCACGAATGTAAGTGTACCACCTGTGTGATGGGAGCCCATGGAGGTCAGAAGAGGGTGTTGGATCCCTTAGAACTGGAGTTATAGATGGTTGTGACCATCAAGTGGGTACTGGGAACTAAACCTAGGACCTTGGGAAGAGCAGCTAGTGCTCTTAACCACTGAGCCAGATCTCTCTTCCTTTGTTCTTAAATTTTTAAAAAAATGCAACTGTTTAGTTCATCAAAATCTAAAACAAAACTATCAATAAGTCATGTTATTTATGTTAGTAGACTTGTTTTCAGATTTCAGAGCTTTGACAGACTGACTAGTGATGCTGAGAAAGCCCTAATTTATTTGGCTATTAGTATGACAGGTTAAGAACTAGAAGTGAACCCAGACTGTCTGAGACTGAGCCTGACTTGGTGCTCACTAGCTGTATTGCCATGTGAAGGGCATGCATGCTCTGCTTCAGATTATTCATTCGTGACATGAGGAAATGACGACAGGGTTATTTTGAAAATTAACATATATAAAGCTTTAGATCAGGAATAAACACAAAGATGTTAGCATTAGCACCAGCTCTAAAACTGACTCTGCTTTTCTTTCATTGCCTTATCGTCTAAGGGTATCTACTTAACAGGTTCTTCACTCATCTGCTATAGTTCTAACACTTTTAAACAATGCAAACAGAAGAGAAAACTAAGTAGAATATATCAAAGTGATTAGAGCAACAACTGTCAGAGCAAGTTACAAAAAATGCAGCCAAATCTCTCAGGCATCATAAAATACCAATTTGGTTAGCTAACATTAAAAAAACTTATCTGTGCCTGGTGGTGGTGGCACATGCCTTCAATCCCAGCACCCGGGAGCAGAGGCAGGCAATCTCTGAGTTCAGGACAGCCTGGTCAATGGACTGAGTTCCAGGAGAGTCAGGCTACACAGAGAAACTGTCACACACAAACATCTGATCCTGTAACCTTAGCTTAAAAAACAAAAAAACCAAAAATCACATGAAATATGAAGCAAAAATTCTGTTCAGCTTCTTTCTGTTCAATCATTAAATACCAATTTGGTTAGCTAACATTAAAAAAACTTATCTGTGCCTGGTGGTGGTGGCACATGCCTTCAATCCCAGCACCCGGGAGCAGAGGCAGGCAATCTCTGAGTTCAGGACAGCCTGGTCAATGGACTGAGTTCCAGGAGAGTCAGGCTACACAGAGAAACTGTCACACACAAACATCTTGATCCTGTAACCTTAGCTTAAAAAACAAAAAAACCAAAAATCACATGAAATATGAAGCAAAAATTCTGTTCAGCTTCTTTCTGTTCAATCATTAAATACCAATTTGGTTAGCTAACATTAAAAAAACTTATCTGTGCCTGGTGGTGGTGGCACATGCCTTCAATCCCAGCACCCGGGAGCAGAGGCAGGCAATCTCTGAGTTCAGGACAGCCTGGTCAATGGACTGAGTTCCAGGAGAGTCAGGCTACACAGAGAAACTGTCACACACAAACATCTGATCCTGTAACCTTAGCTTAAAAAACAAAAAAACCAAAAATCACATGAAATATGAAGCAAAAATTCTGTTCAGCTTCTTTCTGTTCAATCATTACTAATTTCAAAAGCAATTTACTTAAGCATAACTATTTACTACTCAAGAATAGTAGAATAAGAAAGCAAAAGGCCGCACTCACAAGGCTTAGACAGGAGTATCTGGAATTTAAGGCCAGATTGGGCTACAAGTTATAGGCTGGCATGAGCTACATAACAAGATCCCCTCTTTAAAAAGGCAAACTATTATTTAACAACTTCAAGTGGAGCTGGAGAGATGGCTCAGCTGTTAAGTGGTTCTTGGTTGGCACGGTGCAATCCCAGTGCAGGAAGGCAGAGACAGATGAGTCCCTTAAGTTCCACAGCCAGTCAGCCGCCTTTCTTCTTTTTAATGTTTGATATTTCAGATAGGGTGGAACCCAGGACTGTCTGGAATTCATGTTCTAGGTTCCTTCTGCTGTTTTCCATGTCCTGGCATGATAAGTCTGTACTGCCAAGTCCATGTGTACCTATACTTATTGTCAATAACTGCTAATGTTATATAAATAGCAGCATGAAAAGACTTACTTTATTTAAAGAATTACCATTGTTTGGCAGAAAATTACAGCTTTCTATCTGAATACTCATCATGGCAAAATAGCTGATAAATTTTTCTTAACTGCATATGGCAGCACACATGTGTAATCCCAGTACTCAGGAGCTGGAGACAGATGTAAGCTTGAGGCAATCTGGACCACAGGGTAAGGCCCTTATCTCAAAGAGGCAAAACAACAACAGAAAGGTTATTACTATGCATCTCTTCTTTCAGATTCTTCAGCTCTAGAAATCCCATGGAAGAAACAGTTACCCAGAACACGGACACCTAAAGCTGTGTGTCCCTGTTTTATAACTGTTTTCTAATGTGTGCTATTTCTTCTGGGCTCTGGCTGCCTTTTATAATCCTCTACTTCAGCTGTTCAAATTATTTCCTCAGAAATGGAATAAGCTTACATGCCCTTCAACAGATGAACAGAGAATGAAAATGTGGTATATATACACAACGGAATTTTATTTAGCTGTACTGAACAGTGATATTATGAAATTTACAAGCAAAGAGGCAGGTATGGAAATTATATTCAGCTTTGATGCACCCTAGATTCAGAATAGCAAACACCACATGTTGTCTCTCCCGTGTGGATCCCGGCCTCACTGTTCCATATGTACTATGTACAGGGATGGGTCATGACGGCGTGAGAGGGAGAAGGGGCATCTCAGGAAGGAGGATGGGGAAGGTAACAGAATGAGTAAGAAGAGCCAAAGGGCAGAAGAGTGTGAGTGGGTGTGGGGGTCAAAACAAAATGCACGCAAGTGCCGCAAGAAAACCCACTGCGCTGTGTCTTAATTAAAATACATTCCCTCAGTTTTGTTGGTTTGTTTTCTTTTCTGAGCTGAGGACCGAACCCAGGGCCTTGAGCTTGCTAGGCAAGTGCTCTACCACTGAGCTAAATCCCTAACTTCCCTCAGTTTTGATGCCTGTTTATTTTCAACAAACCAGTCAGTAGTCACGTGATTTCTCTAGTCCTAAGAACAAGAAGATTCCATTTTCCAGAGTTTTACTTAGTTTCTACTCCTTTATAATCTTTACCTTCTACTTCCTGATAAACCATACTGCAGCATAAGCCCACTCTTTAAAACAATACCCCACACCTTTCCTATTATTTAACTTTAGTATAACAGTTTTGATAATACCTGTATGATCATAGTAATTTTATAAACACACATTTTAAATTAAAAGTTTAAATGTTTATGGCAAAATACATATAAAAGTTGTCGTCTTGAATACTGTTTGTCAGCCCAGAATGTTTGCTATACTAAGAGAATACTCTATCACTTCGGTATCCTTTTTGGCTTAAAATTATGATTTTTTTTTAAATTCAAATATAACTGACACAAGGCACACATTGTGTGTACAACTGGGAAGGTTTTAATGGATACACACACTTACGGAATCATTACCACTCCAGCTAAAGAACAAAAGTTTATCACTCAGCTGTCTTCATGTCCACTACAGTTCTCCCTCTTGCCACTGTTGACTTTATCCAAAACTAGGCAACCATTCATCTGCAGCTTGCTTGTATTCTGGGAATTCTCTAAGATGGAATCCTACAGCATGGATTCTATCTAGTTTCTCTCCTTCCCAATAACTGATATGTGGCCATGCTACAGGTACCTCTGACCTTCCTTTGAAAAGAAATATACTGAAATATTCTATTTAGTTATCTGGAAAAAAAATAAGATAAGAGTGTCAACCTACTCATAATTTTTAAAAATCCTGGAGCCATTGCAGTAGACAAATTATAGTTTATGGTATAATGTGTATCACTACCAAAGCACATAGGCGATACCCTTGAAGATCTGATAAGTTATATGCTTTCATTATTTTACAATGTGTAAGTTCAAACATAAGAAAAGTTACCTGAACATTGTTGGAAATTTCCATTCTATCTTACAATCTTTCCACCTTTTGGTTATTGCAACAATGCTGCTACAAACATGAGCGCACACATTTATCTTTAGGGACTCTCTTGTTTTCGGACGTATCTCCAGAAACAGAATTGCAATATCCTATTACATGTGTGTAGTGGGTAGCCATTCCATCTGTGACCTGGAAGTTCCCACCCCCACTGAGGCTTCGGTAACTGTCACGCCTACAAGGTGGGGCTGAGAGAGGATGCTGAAGACCCGAGATCAGGATGCATGGGCTATCTGGGTTCCTGGACCCTGGATGCTGGAGGTAGACCGAGCAGAGTTCTCCAGAGAACATAGACGGACTGCGCTACACTTTTCCCAGACCCTGTTACCTATCCCTTCACTTGTAAGTTACCCCACAAAATAAACCTCCCTTTTAACTACATGGAGTGGCCTTAATAATTACAACAATATATGTGCTTTAAAAATTCCTTCAAGAGATAACTTCTTATTCTATTTCTAGTATACAGTTCAGTATTCATAGAAAATCCACTGTGTTGTGCAACTGTTACCACAATCAACTCTGTAATCCCCATCACTCCTAGAAACAGCTCTGTACTCATTAGCAACCATTCTCTATCATAGAGGTACCTCTTACCATGTATCTCCACCCTGTATCTCTCTCCAAATTCACATATTCAACCGCCTGAATATCTAACAGGCAAAACAAATTTAGCATGTTTAAATGATCTTCTAAGACATAAATCTCACAATCTTCCCATCTCAAATAGAAACGTAATCCATCCAATCGCTCATTTAAAGATCTTGGATTCCTTCTTTCTTACATTCCCTTTATCTTATCACTCAATACTATTCTTGGCCAGCTATCAAACTATACTCATAATCCTCTGATGTAGACATGGTGACAAATACTTGTAATTAAAGCATTCAGGAGGCTGAGGCAGGAGGTTTGCTGCAAACTTAAGGTCAGTCTAGGATACACAGCAAAACCCTGTTTCATCCCGATTACAACATATATGTATGTGTGTACACGTGTACACACACACACACACACACACACACATCTTCTAATCACTTAATCTACACCCAACTCATGTCTAAGCTCACTGTATCTAGATTATCACAATTATTTCCTAAATATCACACTTCGCCTCTTCCCTTCAATCTACTCCTGGCCTAACAACTAGAAACTTCGGAACATCACATCCCGTTCGTCCCTTGCCTCCATCCCTCCAACAGCTTCCTAATTTACTAGTACTAAAAGCCAGACTCTGTAGGAGCCACGGCCTGCTGCTACTGCCCAACTTCGTCTAGCAATTTCGTTTTGTTCTGCCACTTTGACGGTGCTCGTCCTCTTGGGGCAGCTTTGGTTACACCAGGCACCTTCTCACCCTTCCATTCTTGCTTCCTCTGTCCCCAATGCTCTGTTTCTAGATTCACAAACTCATTCTCTATCCTCATGTAGAGCTCAGCTCAAATGCTCCCGTCAGCAGGCATTTATGCCATCTTGTTCAAATCTGCAAGGCGACCCATCTATCTTGTATGTCCTGCTACTTCACTCTTAAGTTATTCTATATACTTTTAATGGCCACATCTTATGATATATACTCATTTTTAAAAACATATAAAGAGAGAGTGGAATTATTTATAAGAAAAACAAAACAAACAAAAAATAGCTCTGGACATGTCCTCTTTGTATTACCTTGCCGATTAACCTCATTTTGAAGCAGCTCTTCCATTGCCTCCTCCTCTGCAATATCTAAAGGTGTGTCTCCTTCACTGTTGACAGCTCCTACATGTGCTCCTTGACCAATCAAAAACCTGTAAAATCAAAAGAAGGACAGCTAAAGGAGTCCTGCTGAATGAAACACTGTGCACCCGACAAGTAACGTTCCTCTGTCAGGACAGCAACAGGGAGAAAAACAAAGTAATAAATACACACATCACTCAAACAAAAATTATCACAGAAATTTAAATTAATAATTTATAATTCTTAAATGTTCTACAAACATACTTGCTTTACTAACGAAAGTGTGGTTTTAATAATAATTAGAAAGCCTTTCATAGCATCATTTTGGACTGCCCCCACTGAGACTTCTACTTTTTCCAAGTGTACTGGTTTTCTGAGTTTCATGCTCCCAGTATCAGTTTTATGAGAGGTGGGTTTTATTTTGTTGGGTTTTCTCCCCCAAGACAGAGTCTCACTATACAACTAGCCTTGAACCCCGAGTCCTGCTTTATCTTCCCAGCTACTACAATTTCAAGTATGTTCCACTCTAATGAAGAAAGGGTTTAATAATTACTATTGTTTAATAATAAGCAATAATATTCACTGTTAGTAATAATAATCTGGAATAGAATTCAGTAGGCTCCTAAAGGTCAGTTGACTTAGACTGATTAGGGAAGGCTAGGATAGGAGGATTGCTACAAGTTCAAGGCCAGCTTGGGCCACAGTGAGAACCTGTCTTGAATACATAAAAAAGAATGAAGTGTAAGTTGGCTCAGCAGCTAGCAGATATTAATCATACAGAGGACTAAAGTTTGGTTCCTAGCACCAATGTCAGGCAGCTCAAAACCTCCTCTAGCTAGCTAGCTGCAGATCTAATGTCCTCTCCTGGCCTTGAAGGATACTAGTACTCAGTCCATACTCACACATGGACACAAATAATTAAAATAAGTCTTGACAGCTGAAGAGATGGCTCAGGGTTAAGAGCACTGACTGCTCTTCCACAGTCCCAAATGTGGCTCACAATCACATGCACTAGAACCAGAGTTCTAGGGGTTCTGATGTCCTCTGTGGCCTCCAAGGACACCGTAGACACACGTGTAGTACAGCACAGATATAAATGTAGGGAAACACTTACATAAACTAAAATTTATTTTATAAGTCTTAAGAAAAAATTATATTTAATGACAATTATTATTCTGAAATGTATAGTAGTCACCAGGATAACCACTATGACTGATCATGTTAAAACAAACAGAAACACAACTACACTAAATCTTGGTTTTCTGTGTTTTGGCAAATGGATTCTAATGTTCACAGTTGTGTATTTTATACAACTAAAACTCATTTTTAAGTAAACACAGGAGTCCTCAAACCTGACAAAGGAATCTAGAGGCAGAAAGATGATTAATTCTTTCACTGTATCAAATGCATACCTCTCAGAACCACTGACTTACTAACATTCCTTATGTCCTTATCTAACTTAAACTAGGAAGTACGGACATTCCCTCAATGACTTACCACTGCCTTCTATACAATGCCATTTTTCTTGTAACATACTTTTGTTTTTTGTTTTCCACACATAACTGAGCCTCTGTTGGGATAATCTTTTTGTAAGATGTGTCTGTCCTTCCTCACCTGCCTAAGGCATCGTCTGATTGGTTTAATAAAGAGCTGAATGGCCAGTAGCTAGGCAGGAGAGGACAGGTGGGACTCTCTGGGCAGAGATAGGAAATCTGGGAAAAAATCTGAGGCAGGAGATTTACCAGCCAGATGCTGTGGAAGTTGGACTTAGGGTACTGAGGAGAGGTAATGAGCCATGTGACGGAACGTAGATTAATGTAAACGGGTTAATTTAAGTTTTAAGAGCTAGATGGGAACACGCCTAAGCTTCATTACAAGGTTTTGTTTTGTTTGTTTGTTTGTTTTTGTTTTTTGTTTTTTAATGAAACGCTAGGGATCATACTAGGCAAGTGTCCTACCCACTCAGCTGCAGTCCTAGGACCCTTCAACAAACACAAGTCTACAGTGGGGAAGGGGGAAAAAAAAGACACTCATTTGATACCTTCCCTTACCATCTGTTCCTTCTTTTCCCAGAGATAAGCCCCATCGACAGCATACAAAATCTTTTAGTACCTTTGCTATAAATTTATGTGCATATAAGCATATTTACACAGCTATTTTTGTAAAACAAAATTAACAAAACTACTCTAAGTGAACTGGAATGTAATTCTTCCTGATAACTTAAATACACCCACAGTATATTAAGATCATGTCTTTACTTAATACTACTCTTTTAATGGACATGCTCGTAAATAGTCACTTGATATTACCAATCTTTAAAAAAATTGTCAACATGGAGATACAGTACCTTGTCTTTGCCCTGTAATCTGTATTCCTCATTACACAGAAAGCTGAAAGTTTTTACTGTCTCTGTACTTCCCCTTTTGTGAAGCGTGTTTACGTATTTTGTTTGTATATTTAAGTATGGGCTTTTTAGTCGCCTACATACCAGCAATATAATAGTAAACATGGTCTTTCCTCCAGAGAGCTTACATTATAGCAAGAGTTAGACTAAATTATACATAGAAATGTAAAACTGTCTGTAATCCCAGAGGCTGAGGCAAGAAGATGGCAAATTCCAGTGAGTCTTGGCTACCTAGCGAAACCCTGTATTAAAGAAATAAACAGTATCAACAAAGAATGAAACTGTGTTAAGTCTTAGAATGATGTGTTATTTAAAGAATAAGATGAATATTCCTTATCCAAAATGCTTGGGACTAGAAGTGTTTTGAATATGTATATTTGGGGGTATTTTTTGAATACCTTATTAAGTATCCTGACAGTGGGCCTTAAGGCTAAAGGCTGAACATGAATAGCATGTAGCCAACATCACCTTATATAATACTTTTACATAATTTGCTTTGACTTGCCCATAACATGAAGTCAGGTGTGAACTCTGCACCTGTGTCACAGGTTTGTTCTTTTTTTTAAAGAGTATTTTTTATTTTAGATTTTCAGATTAGGAATGTTCAACCTGTAGTAAGAAAACTGACTGGAAATCAAGAAAAGATTATCTGATGAATGTGTAATTTCGTTTCCACAAAAGAAAACACACACATAGCAGAGGGACAGTGTATTCTAGGTAAAAGAGAACAAAAAGGGCCAGTGCTGTGTGGCAGGAAGTATTGTGTCTCGGGGGCCGGGGACATTTCCTTGGAGTAACGGAAAAGACTGACCAGACTCTACGCCTTTAGCACACACATGCACACCTAACACCACGGAAACAGAGTGGAAAGGACGACTCGGTACTTGAATTGGGGCATGTAGCTTTAATGTATGGAACAGAAAACTGAAACTAAGGCAGAAAAGATGTGAGAAACTGCTTGTTTCCAGACAGCATGTCAGTCAATCTGCTAGGCAGGCCCCAGAGACTAGGTTCAGAACGCTTCTGCTGGGGTGTTAGAAGTCACTCAAAGAACATGAAGACTGAACACAAAGCACACACCTCAGAGTAACTGAAGCATTCAAAGGGTGAGCTTCATGAAGCACAATTTCAAAGAAACACCCATCAAAGCCAAACAAATAATCCCAAAACACACAAACATGATAGATGCCGTAAGAAATGAAAGAAAGCCAAGTTCTGTCTTCAACTGCCAAAGCCTTAAAGTCTATGAAGTATGCATTCGTGTAGTTAGCATATACCTGATAAAACTATGTAGTATTCGCGAATTGTCATTTATAACTGTAAATATTTAAAAAGAACATACAAAATTAAACAGAATCCCATGGCATTAACTTTTATCTATGACTCAAAGTTGGCTAGGCAGAGAAAAGCACTACTCTGTGTTCTTCAGAATGTGAGCTCAGCACTCACCTCTACTATCTGATTGACATTCATGAATTTCACTTTCTCTGGTTAGTTTCAGCATTAACCAGTGATCCCACCCTCCATTTTCTATGGCTTTGTATGCATACTCATCCCTGGTCCCAGCAAAGCAAAAGTAAGCCAAGGAACAAGGTCATGCAGCATTATTAAGCCAAGCTGTAACATTCTTCGGCACTATGAAAAAAAAAAAATCCTTTGAGCTAAAAATATACCTACATCAAAAATGTTATCTTTTAATTGGCAAAGAATACACAGAATTAGAAGGATGACATCTTAGACTTGATGAAATTCAGAATGAACGTTATAAAATTCTATTCTGGTTGCTACTGGACGTTTCCCAGTGGTACCTCAAGGGAGAGTAACCAAACTGAACTTTCTAAACTTAAATAAACGTTAACCATATAATTCTCCCAATTATAAAGGCAAGATGGGAGGCACAATCTTGTTTGGGCTGAAAATGCAGACTTGAAAAGCTAGACTATCTTGACTCAAATACTAGATGTCACTTCCTACATGGAACTTTTCTGACTTGTTTTCCTCATTTATTAAGTAGACGTATTAATATATCATTCTTCATCAGAATCCAAATTTCATAGTTCAGAAAAATAATACAGAATAAGTTACATAGTCCCTGATTTGAGGCAGCATTCTATAACCAAATTCATTAATATTTCTACAAAAAGGCAATTTATAATTATGTGGGATTTGTGGTCATGTTTTATTGCTCCCCAGGACTACAGCCAACTGTGTGTTTGTCAACTTTACCTTTTCCTTGGAGTTTCAGTATTTGGGAGCGTACATGAGGCAGGACAGTTCAAATACATTTGTGTGTGGTTATAAAGACAACTGAAATTATGTAAAGGACTGAGAATATGGTGAAAAGACACGTGGTCACCACCGGGCAAATGTCAGCTATTGTTGTTACCACTACAACTACCCTTTAGTGCCCACCCACTTTAACACCTTATTACCACTCTGAATCTCAATGCCCTGGTGCTCTTGTCCCCACTGGTCTGTCAGAGACAGTGGAGTTAACAAAACAGACTAACTATGAACCCCCAGCAAAGGACAAACTCAGTATGGCACAGAAATCTCTGCATACTGCATCTGATACACTCTCCACAATCTAGTGTCTTCATGAAAAAGTCCAAAGAAGCCCTATATCAAGACCAGCATTTGCATGGTTAAATTATCCCTCAAACCCCAGTGGATCATAAAATACAATACATATAAAAAACACATTTCCTTCAGCAACAAATAGATAAATTCTAAAACTAACTCATCCTATATTGAAGATCAAGCCTTTTCTTTGGATGTTCCTAATATCTGCAAGTCTGTGGTACTTTTGTTACATAAACCACACTCGTAATGCTTTAGCTATGTATTTAAAGCAGTCTTTTCAGATACATCATCTAGTTTTTCAATCTTTTAGTTGTCTCACCAACATCTACTTACATAGCAGTAGGACTTGCCTTTGAGTCTTTCCCAAGTATTCAACTTAGTTATTATAGCAAAACTTCATTTCTAGCATGTTTCATCTACCTGGGACTATCCAAATACATTACATAACGTAAACAGGCTTTACCTGGCCGAGCATACAGAAATTGGCAATCTAACTGAGCATGGGCTCTGCCCTGGAATGCGGCTGATATACAAGTGACATTCAGGGCTGGAGAGATGGCTCAGAGGTGAAGAGCACTGGCTGTCCTTCCAGAGGTTCTGAGTTCAATTCCCAGCAACCACATGGTGGCTTGTAATTATTTGTAATGAGATCTGGCGCCCTCTTCTGTATACTAAATAAGTAAATTAAAAAAAAAAAAAAAAGAAAGAAACAAGTGACATTAATTGGGTGAAAACTGATGTTTCCTTTGTCAGCAGGAATCAACTGCAAATAGCTTCTTGGTTAGGGGTGGGAGCCCATGTCCACTACTCCTCAAGACTGAGACCTCCATCTGGCTTGAATCTGTGTAGTTCTGAGCATGTCCCATACCCAGGGGTAGTTGGATAAAACACACACACCACCACCACCACCACCACCACCACCACCACCACCACCACCAACAACAACAACAACAACAAAAACAAAAACAAAAAACCCTCAATGTTATTTTTATTGACTTTTTCCTTTGGCATTTTTTTTCCCTTATTGGCCTTTTGCTTGTTTGATTTTCATTTCTGTGTAGATTTTTGTTTTTGTTTTAGGAGGGAGGGGAAACATAAAGAAGTTATGAGGTTGGGTGATGTCTTATGGTTTCTATTGCTGTGAAGAGACACCATGACCATGACAACTTTTAAGGAAAACATTTACTTGGGGCTGGCTTACAGTGTCAGAGGTTTAGTCCATTGTCATCATGGTGGAGAGCATGGTGGTGAGCAGGAAGACATGGTGCTGGAGATGGAGCTGAGAGTTCTACATCTTAATCCACAGTATGAGTCTACGGGAGCCAGAACACACACACTTCCTACAACAAGGCCACATCCCCTAATAGTGCCACTCCCTATGGGCCAAGCACTCAAACACATGAGTCTAGGGAGTCATACCTACTCAAACTATCACAGGTGGGTAGGAGGCTGGGGAGAATCTAGAAGTTGGAGGAGAAAAATACTATCACAATGTATTGCATAATTTTTGAAAACTAAAACTAAAAATTTAAAAATACCAATACTGAACTTTAGACAGAAGGAATAAGCAGATCATAAAGGAAGATGTCTAGCTAGTGTAAAGACTCAGCAAGGAAACCATAACAGTTACAGAAGACCCTAGAAAAGGGTCAAAGATAGAGCCAGCAAGTAAGGGTGGTGAATGGAAGACAAATCAGACTCTTGCAGGTCTGTATCTTTCTACCCTGAACCCAATCCAGTGCACTGGAGGCTCTAAGACTGTGGTCCCCAGCTTAAGGTACCGTAACAGCATCCTGCCAACCACACTGAGAAACAGGTGAAGAGAAGATGACAGTCTGGTGCAGGAACTATAATAACCCAGTGGGAAGCAACAGTACCCAGGATCAGAGAGAATAAAGGAGGCTGTAAGAAGTAGTTAGACAGTGGATATACTTTGCTGGTGAGCCAACAAAAATCTTGAAGATTTTGGTAGAGTTTATGGATCAAAGCTATCAAGAGGAAAGACCAAACCATAACTAAACTACTCCAAACATCTTAAAGTTATATCCTTAAATAGCCACGTCTTCAATGATCAAGTGATGAAGATAATAAAGCTTTTTTCTGAGTGCTATAAATAAGACCTTGGAAAATGTTATTGAATGCATGCTACAAGTCATTTGAGATATGAAATCATTACTACTACTCCATTAAAAAAAAAAAAAACTTTAGTGTACTAATTAATCAGGCTACAGTCTATGAAACCATATATGGCTAACCTAATAACATAGGGTTAATTTTTTTTGTATTAGAAAATTTTATGGCTACTCAAGATAAAAGCATTCCTTAAGCATTTATAGTAGAAGCTTAAAAAGAAAATATAGTAATGAAACTAAAATACAAAGAATCACTTCAACAATTAAAATACTAATTAAATCACTCAAGATATTTTTTAAATAAACATAGTAATCCCTCTTGGCAGTTTACTGCCAAGACTAAAGATATAATTATTGAACTAAACAATGTTCACAGGTTAATTAAGTGGGACAGGTAAAACTGTGACATACACAGTCATATATATGAAACAATCAAAGACTTATTTCTACACGCAAATACAAGTGGCCTCCAGAACAGCACATCTTTTTTTTTTTCCTTCAAGACAGGGTTTCTCTGTGTAGCTTTGCGTCTTTCCTGGAACTTGCCTTGGAGACCAGGCTGGCCTTGAATTCACAGAGATCCACCTGGCTCTGCCTCCCGAGTGCTGGGATTAAAGGCGTGCGCCACCACCGCCTGGCGTCATTTTTAAAATATAGCTCAGAGGAATATTTGTGACATTTTGTCACTTATCTATAAAAGATTACCTATTTTCACTAATACTTAGATTTAAAAATCCAATTAGGATATTAATAGGAAAAAATGTATAATGGCTATCTGTAGGGTATAGGGGGAAATTAAGTGGTTAGAATGTAGCATTTTACTTAAAAAAATTAAAATGGAAAAGAATCTCAAACTAAACTTAAACCAATGAACCAAAGGTACTGTCAACCTGACAGCATCACCAAGAGCAAAGAATTATCTCAGCTGGTTAAAGGGTGCATGCCTCTAATCTTGGCTGAGGGTGGAGAGTCATTAGTTTGAGACTAGCTAGCCTAAACTACATGTCAAGTACCAGGCCAGTCCAGATGGTATAATGAAATCCACCTCAAAAACAAAACAAAAAGCCATTCAATGCATTCACAGAAATACCCTAAAGACAGGAAGAAAATACCAGAACCAAACCACTGTTACCAGTAGTGGGCACTCAGTTGAATGTATGTGTAATACACGACCACGTTCATTAGTAATGGTGTGTTATTTTGATCTCATAATGTCTGGCAATGAGGAAAGGACTAAAGAAGAACACCTTTACTGATTATGAATTGAGAAATTACCAATCCAGTAGCAATGTACATCTTTAGAACACATTACAGAAGAGTAGAGCTTCCTCAATAATTATGGTATAATTTGTTAACCAAGTAAAGGCAACTGTCACATGCTCAAATGTATGAGCTTCAAAAGATGCTTAACTTGAAAAATCATCAGTCCTTGCTGAAGGTTTCTAATGGGACAACTCATTATGTTAAAAATCAATATGCAAAAACCGTAAACCAAGGAGAGAAAATAATTGGGGCAGAAGTAGAAAATGAGGACATCAAAGCCTTAGCAGGATCTAAAAATCAACATAAAAACACCAACAGCTTTACTATATGCCAATAATATTTGAGAAAGAAAGCAGAAACACTTCCACAACTGCTTCCAAAAATTAAGTAAATAAAACCCCACAAACAACTCAATAGTACTCTGCACTACAATACATTCAACCTAACAAAGGAAGGGAAAGGCTTCTACAATGAAAACTGTGCAAGAGTCATGAAGGAAACTGAAAAAGACACCAAAACATGGAAAGAAAAACAAATTATGACGAAAAGAAATCTAAAACCAAACACAATCCATAGATTCTATACAACTCATCAAAATCCCAAGGTTATTCATTATAGGAAAAAAAACCTCACCTTACTATTCACATAGAAGCACAAAAGACCCTTGATAGTTGAAGCGCTGCTGAGCAAAAGCACAATGCTATAGGTATCAGCATAACCTGTTGCAAATTCTATTACAGAGCCACAGTAGAGCAGAGCACCAGCACGGAACAGAGACGGAGATCAGAGCTAGTGGGATATCTGTAAACACATGTAGCCACCTACTTTGAAAAATATGCCAAAAACTATACATCGGAACACAGACTCTTCACCAAGCGGTGATGATGGTGAGACTGTATATCCACACATGGAGAATGACACTGGATCCTGTCCCTTACCCTGTGTAACCATCAACTGCACACAGATCAAAGACCTAATGCTCTGAGGCGTTTATTGGAAACAGCAGAGGCAACACTTAAGAAATGGGACCAGGAAAGAATCTCAACAGGATTCCAGTCTCACAGGAAACATGACAACAGCTAACAAATGGATTTTTTGTTTGTTTTTTGAGACAGGGTTTCTCTGTGCAGTTTTGGTGCCTGTCCTGCATCTTGCTCTGTAGACCTGGCTGGCCTCCAACTCACAGAGATCCATCCGGCTCTCCCTCCCGAGTGCTGGGATTTTATCAAACTAAAAAGCTTCAGTTTAGCAAAGGAAATACTCAAGTGAAGGCAGCCTACAGAATGGGAGAACAATTTTCCTAGCTTGTATTTCTGACATAATTAGTATCAAGAACACTCAAGAACTAAAAAGGAAATCAAACAACTCAATCAATAAATGAGATAATGAAAGAAGATAACAATTCTTTAAAGATAAAGTACAAATGCCAGAAAACATTACAAAAATGTTCATTCTCACTACAAGAAATGTACTATCAAAGAAATGTAACTTGAAACTAGACTGAGATTCCATCCCATCCTAGTTATAATGGCAGTCCCTAAAGGAAAGACTAACAGCAAATCATGGTGAGGATGTGACAAAAGAGAGCCGTGCTATGCCGCTGGTCAGAGTTTAAACTCCTGCAGTCACCATGAAGTCCGAAAAGAACCTTCTCAAAATAAATCTAAAATGTATCTACCATATAACCCCGCCACACCACCAACTTCTGGGCATTGTGCAAAGGATTCCCAGTCAACTCTGCTGCCTAGTTTTATGTCGACTTGACACAAGCTGGGGTCATCCAGAAGAGCGGCTGTAATAGAGAGGACCCAGCTCACTGTGAGTAATGCCTCCCCTAGGCAGGTGGTCCTGGGTTATAGAAAAAGTAGGCTAAAGCTGGGGGGTGGGGGTGGCGGTGGCGCATACCTTTAATTCCAGCACTTGGGAGGCAGAGGCAGGCGGATCTTTATGAGTTTGAGGCCAGTTTGGGCTACAGGGCGGGTTCCACTACTGGCTCCAAAGGTACACAGAGAAACCCTGTCTCAAAAAAAAAAAAAAAAAAAAAACACAAAAAAAGAAAAGAAAACAAAACAACAACAAAAAAAGAAAGCAGGCTAAGAAGACATGAGTGAGCAAACCTGTAACCGTTATTCCTTCCTGGCCTGTTTCAGTTCCTTTCTCCAAGTTCCTATCCAAAGTTCTTGCCCTGACTTTCCTCAATCACGGCCTGGGACCTTAAGACTTTTAGGCTGAAATACGTCCTGTCCTCCCCAAGTTGCTTTTGGTCATGGTGTTTTATCACAACAATAAACATCCCAACTAAGACATCATATGGCACATCATTGTTTACTGTAGTACTATTTAAAAATAGCTAAATTATGGACCCTACCTAGGTGTCAATCAACGGAGGAATAGACAAAGAAAATGTGATAAATACATACAATGGAATTTTTTTTTTAAGCCATAAAAAGGCGCTCCTGTGAAATATGAAGAAGGTAATTTTCACACTTGACCCATTTTTAATTAAGCTTTTAGATGTGGATGTATAATGCCACAATTCCGGAACGGTGGTAATAATCTTGTGGATAAGAGGAGACATGGCTAAGAATGAAATCTGTAACTGGGATATTCAGAAGAAAAGCGTGAAAGGCTATAAGTCCTTGCTCATAATATTAAATAGTTTAATAAATCTGAATGAATGAATGAATGAAGCCATTCTTCCAAACAACATACTATTGTATATGATGACTGTCCTTACTGATTAACTTGTTTTAAATTTTGAATTCTGTTACACGTAACTGAAGGTATCACAACTGAATCAGCAGATTTATGACTCAACTGAATCTATGCAAGGAAATGATACAGAACTGTTATTACCTTTTCAAACTCAAAAACATGATTTAAAAAGGAAGCACAAGGATTAGCATCTAAAGAAAGTGGCTGAGTTTCGTTTTTCCCAGCGGAAACACAAACATAACTATCAGAAGCTAACACACACCAAGGATTCCCTATGTGCCGTACACTGTGCTTAATAGGCTACCCTAGTTAAGCCTTACAACAATCCTATGAAATATTAACCCCATTTTATAGAGGAGAAAATTGAAACTTAGAAAAAACGAACCTGCCAAATCCCAACCCTCAATAGTGAGTAAGGAAGCATCTGTAATCCATATTAGCTGACTCAGAGCTTAAGTGCTTAAGCTTTAAGTTATCTTTGAAGAACAACTAACAACTATCTCATCTTTTTTATGAAGAGACCTCAGTCCCCTACTAAGCATGAAAAGTAATTAAGGACATAAAAAACTACTGAAGCACTATTTTAATTTTGGATAACTAATGCTTTGTAATAGCAAAATAACTTCTCAGCTGGTGCTGAGGAGACAGCTCAATGCAGTGCCAGCCTAATAACTCTGACCCCAAAACACAACTTTAAAAAACAAAACAAAAAACAGGTGTGGTGACCTGTGACTCTAATCCCAGTGCCAGGGGCGTGGAGCTGGGAAGATCTCTGCACCTTGGTGGCCAGCCAGCTTCATCTACTCACCGAGTCCCAGACCAGTGAGATACCCCACTTCAAAACTCCGGCAGAAAGCATCTGATAACCAGTACCAGAGCTGTCCTCTGTCCTCCACACACACGCCCACATGTGTGTACACATCTGCACTCACACCAACACCTCACACACATACATCAAGACTTTCCTAGTCTACAGACTAAACACAAACAAGCTCCAGCCTCAAAGAAACAAACTTCTAAAACATTAGTGCAGTTAGTGACAGACATACAATAAAGCTGAAGTAATACAGATCTTCCAGTTTCCAGGCCAGGTCACTTTTTATTACACTATGTTGTTTCCCCTTGAAACATACATATCCAATTCTTATGTACACGGAGAAAAGAGAAAACGCAATGAGATACCACAATGCAGGTTTACTGAAAGTTAATTACAACAGGCCCTCTAATCGGAAGCTTTTCATCTGTAGTTTCAAAGCTGCTGTCAACTATGGTCTGCAAATAGTTTTTTTCCTCTCACATTAACTTTTATGAAAGCGTATTAAAAGTGCTTTACTTTAGTAGTTACTGTTCATTTTGTTGTGTTTAAGTTATATTCAGTATTTATTACTTGATAAACTCTGATATAAGAAAATAGATTATACAGTGGTATGCACAGTAATAAAAACTAATTTAAGGAAAACATTTTGAATGTATTTATATTCCTATATTAAATATTTGAACAAAGTACTCATAAAAGGCAGTTGGGAATACAGTGACTCTCACTAAACATCCCACAAGATGTACTTCCAGAAAATGATCTTCAGAAAAGCTAAAGAAGTAAACTAGAGAATTATGCCCCATTCTCCTTCCAGCAATGTACCTCAGTTAAGAAGAGTTCCTTCTGACCAATCATGATGACTTAGGAGTACACAAGACTGCTAAACACTAACCCTACATCATTCAGCCAGACTATAGCTACACTCAAAAGAAATCAAATGGAAAATGTATACATTATTGATTTTAATACAAAATTCAGAAGGCCCCAGCAGTGAGAAACTCAGTATCTGGATGCCTAAGAATTGCTTATTTTCGTTCCTGGGAAGAATTTTTAGGAATGAAGGTAATAGAGTTAATCATTAACAAGGGTTTTTATAGAATCTGTTTTTAATATTAGCATAAAACTAAAACACAGAACTGGCTTACTCTGCAATATCAAGATATCCACAGGAAGCGGCTGCATGGAGTGGTATCCAGCCTTCATTGTCAGGTTGATTGATATTTGCTCCATTTTCTACTAGAAACTTCACCATATCAACATTGTCATCAATGCAAGCCTGAAAACAAAACAGAAAGCATGACTAGAAAAAAAGTGACTCAACAGTCTGAAAAACATGTTAATAGAATAAAATTCCTGCTTATATATCTTGAAATATGTCCTCTGTAAATTAATCTGTAACAATATGATTGTACAGTCACCAAACAGTACAATGATACTAACTAGACTCTAAGAATCCTCCCTTAAATACATGTAATAGTACTGCATGCAACTTCTCTGTATGCCAACTCAAGCAGGAAAAGAACACAACTCACTAAAATGTAACAAAACAAACAAACAAACAAACAAACAAAATCAAGCCACACACCTGCAGTCCCAGCATCAGAAGGACAGAGGTAGGTGGATGCCAACAAGTTTGAGGCCAGCCTGATTTACACAGGAAGTTCCAAAACAGCCAGAGTTACATAGCACAGGCCTGCCTCAACAAAACAAAAGGCAGCTATACTTGACAATCAAAGTATTACGGTTCAGTGCCAATACCTCTACTACAGCACTGGTTTCCAAAAGGAGGTCTACTGGGAGACTAGGGAACGGGAAGGATCCAGGAGCTTTCTAGGAAATCACCAAAACATTTTCAAAATAACATCAAAATGCACTTTATGACAAGCCTGCTTGGAAGTGCAAAATCAATAATGATAAAAATGGATGTGTCTTAGGCACAAATCCAGGCAGTGGTGAATAAAATAACTCTACTAACAGTCATTGTACTGACCACTATGCACTCGTGACACTTTTTCATAGCTGTTTTTAATTATAAGTGCCCTTGATAAAGCAGTGAAAGAAATGTAGATTGTATCAAATCTCAACTCTTGAATATATGTTTGTCTACTACTCTAGGGAATAAAGTAGGAAGTATATATTAAGGCACTTTCCTGGACATGACAGGTAGCTTGAGAAACATTTATACAAATGGCTTATTACAACTAGCTACTTTTCCAATGAGTATTACTTTTCTCTAAAGGACAAGCTACAGTGAATACATGGTGAATTTGATTTCTGGAAATACATTTTCTTGAAAATGAACAAAATCAGTCTACCACTTCAAGAACAGAAATTAACATCAATATTAGACATACAACTAAACACCACCAATGTGAAATTCAAGTTTTTAAAAGAAAATGGTTTTAATTTGAAAATATTCTTTATGTAGTATGAGAAAAAAATGAATCAATGTTATCATTAGTGTATGCATGTGGGTGTGCACACAAGCATGTGTGTGGAGATCAGAGAGTAATTTTGAGGAGTCAGTTCTTTCCTCCTACCTCTACATGGGCTCCAGACAGACCTCAGACCACAAGTCTTGTAGGACAAGCACCTTACTTGCTGTGATAGTTCATGGGCCAGAAGCAAATTATTTCTAAGTTACCATAATTTTATTTGCTATTTTAAATCCTCATTTCTAACATGAGACTCTGTAAATATTAATGCAACCTGTAAGAACTCACTGACTCTTCAAAACTTAAGAGTGAATAAGGAAGCCTGGAGAGGGGCTGGAAAGATGGCTCAGCGGTTAAGAGGACGCTTGCTGTTCTTTCTCACTGAGAAATCAGGCTCAGTTATCAATACCCACCTATGGTGGCTGACAACTGCCTGAAACTTCCGTCCAGGGAATCCGATCCCATAACCCCTCACCAGAGAACTGAGAGGTCAGAGCACCATGAATAAAGCCAACTAGTGCTACAAAGAAAGATCCTGTCCTAAATAAGCATGACATGGACAACAAAACAAAACAAACAAACACTACATGACCAGTTCTCAAAGCATCTGCTTACACTTGGGAAAAGAAACTGTTTTCTAGGAAGGAAGACACAGAAAGATTCTAATGGCACAAAGCGATCTGAAACCGAGAGATAAAACACGATGCCCTTCTTTTCTGTGCGATTCATAGTAAACTTCATTTTTGTTGACATTTCATTTAACATAATGTCATAGTTGGTTTATGCTCAAAATAACCAGCTAAAGCATATACATCCTGTATTTCACCACGAGATTTTTCCCCCCAGTGTTCTGAGCAAAACCATGGGGTTTCGGTGTCCCTAATGCGGGTATCTAATATTTCATCCCTTGAGATTTTATATGTTGATACAGAAAGTAGAGAACATCATTACCAAAAATAAAACTGCATCAGGGTGTCACTAAGCTCTTAGGTGGGATACTCACCACCTCTAATGGGCTGTAATTTTAACAGTGCACCTCCCAAATTAAAGGTCATTTTGTTGTTGTGCTGTTTACGTAAAATGTCAGATCACTTAAATAGGATGCAGTTAGGGGAAGTTTAGAGATTTTTTTACTTCCTCACTCCAAGTGGAAATGTGACTACTATGAATAGTCCACTCAACATTTGAAGTCCAAGTCTGCAGCCACCAGCAATTTGTACCTATGATTAGAAGATAGTCCACCGTTGTCCAGAGCCGTGGAACTGCACTCCCAGCAGATCAGACAAGGCCCTCATGCAGCTGAGAAAACTCAAATTTACCTGAATTCCTGAGATGCTGGCACACCCTCAAGTTCACCACAGCCCCAGGGAGGAGGACAATACTCAGTGACAGCATGCTATCTGCTTTTGGGTAGCCAATGATTGCAACAGTAGCCACCAGTGTTGCACAGCCAAAGACAAAATAATGCAAAGGCACTCACTAGTGGGGCCAATGAGCTGTTACATACATAGATCTCTCTCCTTAAAGGAGACCACACCAGGCCTGCATTCCCAGTCAGAGTGTCTCTTTTGAAGGTCTGAGCTAGTGGAGCAGGGTATACAGACTATATAGTGAAGTACAGCAGTGAGGATGAACCCGTCTCTCTGTGTCTGTGCGTTATAGTGTATGCTCGGGTACCCCCAAAAAGAGCTTCACAAAGATCATGTTAATCTAACTAAAAGCAGTTTGGGGATGACTGATGTCAGATATAACAAACTAGTCTTAGATGGGAGAACTGCATAAATGTCTGATTTCACGAGTGTTTAAATGTCCACTTTTAATTAACTAACTACTCTGTACACTGTATGTACATCTGCAGAGCCCAGAAAAGGGTGTCAGATCCCTTGGGGCTGGAGTTCTAAGCTGTTGTGAGGTACCTAATAAGGGTGCTGGAAAAGTTGAGTTCTTCGAAAGAGCAGCAAACATCCCTAACTGTTGAGCAATCTCTCCAGCTCCTAAGCAATTACAACAAATTAGTTTCACAGATTCTTCTGAGGTGGGGTGGGACCGGACGGTGGTATTGGGAGCAGACTGCTGGGTCTCATCCATGCTACGTAAGCACTAGTACTGAGCTCCAGGCACCAGGAAATGTCAGCTGTTTGATAAGATCTTTCTGGTCTCCATATGAAAACCACAAACTCCTGCTCTACCATTTTTCTCCATGTCACTTACTCCACAACACGTTACATATTTTTGCTTAATTGCTTACCACCTATGTATCTTACTTACTGCTAACACGAAGGTTTGATAAAAAGGTATTTTTTTGTAACCCAGTTCTTTAGGGTATTTGGTGTGTTAAAGGACACAGAGTGCAGACTTCCAAAGACTTGAAAGGATTTAGCATATGAAGAAGGGACATGAGCAGAAAACACTAGTCCAGACACCAACACAGCTGTCTGATTTCCTACACACAGCACACTGTGTTTCCACGGACGTCCCTGGTCGAGGTATTTC